>NC_080590.1:48592954-48895984 GCF_029962835.1 Magnolia sinica
TACCGATGTACATAAATTTTTTCTAGGATGATCATTATCTATTTAAATATTTCTCAGATCAAATCATTAGGAGATTCATTCCTGATCATGAACAATCTAAAGTATTCTCCTTTTGTCATACCTATGCATGTGGTGGACATTTTTGGTAAGAAAAACCGCTGCGAAAATTCTATAGTGTGGTTTTTATTAGTTTACCATGTTTAAAGACACCCATGTAAATCATACGAGCGATGCCAAAAGCTAAGAGCATTGTCTCATAGAAATATGATGCCCTTAAACCAAATTATGACCATTGAAGTATTTGACTATTAGGGCATCGATTTCGTAGAACTGTTTCTCTCATCCTTTAGACAACTCTATATATCCTTTTATCTATTGATTATATTTCAAAATAGATAGAGGTCATCCTTTGTCAAACGAATAATCACCGAATGGTTCTATGATTCTTAAAGAAAAAATATCTTGTCTAGATTTGGAACACCTAGAGCCATCATTAGCGATGGAGACTCACTTTTGTAATAGGCCTTTTGAAGTTTAAGGAAGAAATATAGAATTATGCATAAAGTAAGTGTTGAGGGTCAAATATGGCATATTAAACCTCAATTATCACATGATTTTACGTACATGATAATGCTTAACGACCTGTTTTAATCATGTTTGTGTTGCAAGGTGAATTTAGGAGCTTGGACTAAAAAGGGTGCTAAAAGCATGGATTTAACACTTAGAATTCACCAAGGTAAGGGACGGACCCTAGGGGACTAAGACCAACAGATTTACAAGCCAGAGATCCGAGAAAACTGAGAAACTGGAGCTCAAGTAGCCCAAAATTCAGCCAAAATATAAGATCACAAGTTTCGCACTATCTGCTCGGCTCGAAACTTCACACATGGCCTGAGGACCATAAATGAATCGTAAACATCGAATTTCAACTCCTGGATCCCTGTAAATGTGGCTAAACTGACAGACCAGCTATAAAATCTTGATTTGGGGCGCGCTTGGTATTGGGAAATACTTCAAGTTTGGTCTCAACCCCTTAAAGGGGGTGGAAAAATAGATGAATGGAATGGATCTCTCATACATATCTCAAGTGGCCCCCACTGGCTATACCTGTGCACAGTACACAGGTGCACGCAAGGTGCATTGGACCAAGAAATTGGGTCAGCAGGCGCTATCCATTTTTGTGTAGTGGGCCCCACCCATTGTCCATATGGACAATCCAAACCATTCATTCACTCTAGAAGGTAGGCATGACCATCGCCTAGGTGACGGAATCCGGGAAGACAACGGAGATCTGATTTCAGCCGTTAAAATGGAAGATAGACGGTCCAACGATAAAATCCATGGACCACATCGAATTTGATCCAAAACCAGCCATTCCCACCTAGTTTTCCATTGTACATTCATTAGACGGTGTGGATTTTTCAACCGTCACTTAACATGGGCCCGCCAACTTTCACAGCGCAATGCAACGTAAACTCTGTTTCGCAAACAGACCTGGAGTCGATCCGGGTGGACCACCACCGTTGATCGGACCAAAGATCTGAACCGTCCAGAAGGCAGCCATGAAAGTTTCTATTGTCCCCATGCTGTCGGATCTTGTGGAATGGGCTATCCTTCGTCCTGGATGCAGCTCAAACGTAAGACATTGTTGCATGTCTTACCACATTAAACAGGGAGTGTGCGGCTTTGCTTTCGGGAAGGAGACTGCGTAAGCTGGGTCGGTGACCGACCTAGCTGTCTTCTTGCTATAAAATAGAGAGAGACCTTTTGGGGGGGAATTCCATGGCGGAGAAGTTGGCTTGCATGTACAAGAGAGAGACAGTAGAGTTTGTTTTTATTTTTATTTTTATGTTTTTAAGGGAATTAGCCTAATCATGTTGGGCTAAACCTCTTAGCTAGGGCTAAGAGGTGAAGCTTGTAGCGTGATGAGAGATTTTTTACTTATGCCTTTTGTTTAGACTGAACTGATGTTGATTTTGGTTTAATTAAGGGAATGTTTTTAGTTTTTAATGGTCTGTTGTGGCTGAATTACAATGGGTCTACGATAGCTTTGATCATGTTCCTTTCATTTTTATGTTTATGACGTCGGGAAGCGCTGTTGTTCACTATCGTCTCCTGGGCATGGTCAGATGATGGTACCCTTCCTAACCTTCATACATTGTTGAGTGGTTGGTAATTAGTTTAATTCTGTTGTTTACTTTATCTCATGGGTATGGTTTGGTGATGGAATCCATTCTAGTTCTTATACCTTTCATCTCTTGAAAACTAATTCAAAGGAGGTTCAGTTTTGATTTTCATGGTTTCACCCTTCAATTGGATGAAGATGGGACTCTAAGTCCAGTTGAGTTCTTGAAGCAGACATAAGATCTCCCTAATCTCTATAAGTGGATCCCCTGAATCCCTAGTTTCCTTCCTCTGAATTCTCTAAGTTTAGATAAATATTTCATCATTATTCCCTCAATTACGTTCGATTTAGATTTCATCTTAGTCTAGTTCTAGTTCTAGTTCTATTTAGTTTCAGATTATGTACAGGTTCCAGTCCCTTGGGATTTGACCTCGGTCTCACCGAGTTTATTACTACATCACAACCCTATACTTGGGGTGTAAATAGTAAGTACCCCCTATCACCCAAGCAAGTGGCCAAGTCGAGATATCGAATAGTAAAATTAAACAAATATTGAAAAAAAAAACAGTAAATTCTTATCACAATGATTGGTCTCTTCAACTAATCGATGCATTTTGGGCTTACTGTACAACTTATAAATCCCTATAGACTCATCTATGAGAAAGCTTATCACTTGCCTTTGGAGATGGAACACAAAGCGTATTAGGCTATTAAGATATTCAAATTTTGTCACACACCAAACTCAGTGAACAAGGTCATAGAATTCTTGAGCTCTGAATCTGGCAGTGACAACCTCCGTAATACCACATTCTCGGCTTCTATCTCCCATATGCTAGGTTTCGATCCTGGGATCCCACTTTTTTTTTTTTTTTTTGTAAATGAGCATAACCACAATTGTAGTAAAACTAAAAATAATATCACATTTCCACTATAATATCTGTTTGAGTACGGTGTTGAAAGGGAACTACATGATACAACAAGACTCTAAAAGATCAAACACACACTCCTACCTCAGTGTTACTACGGTCTAGCATAACCTACATGTAAATAACATGGGTAAGCTTACTGCAAAGCTTAGAGAGTGGGTGCGAGTGTGCGCAATGCATGTGCCAAGCATACAAATATTAAAGTAAGTGAAAATGATGGAGAGCTAAACTGGTAAGTCTATAATGCTATCATCCATACCCTTGCTATGTAATGCAAGAGCCTACATGGCCAAATGTCATAGGTTAATGATGTAATGCAATATGTCAATCCTCCACTAGTCCACGTATCAGAATAATTCTCAATTGGATCGATACTAAGGTATATTACACTTTCAACATTGGTTGCCGCCCATCGCGTGCAAGACCAAGTGAGTGCAAAAGACCTCACTATCCGCCTCATTAGTGGTACACAAAAATCACTCGGCTCGTCGATTACAAACCCATTTCATGAATTGGTCAAATTCAACCTAGCATATAGCCCTCTACACCCGAGTGGGTAAGGTTAAACCTTCTTTCAACTGACCTTGACACAGTAGGAGATGCAGCCTACTAGTATCCAGTCATTGTGCACTCATGAATCCACTCGGTTTAGACATTAGAGTATCCTACTGGTACCACAGGGTTTTAAGACTTTCACCAAGGGACACCTGTCATATCCTATAACCTCAATAGTTTCTTTTGTCCATAAACTCACCTGCCTGCCATGACAAGACTGTGAGACTACATCCCTAGTGTTGCTAGGGAGTAGATACAACGTGTCACACATAATACATAATGCATAAATCACACTATCCAAGTCATGCATCAATCTTGCCCGTACCATGTGATCATGCAGGTTAGGGTGACCCAATCTTCTATGAGTTCCCTAAGTAACTTAAGTTGAAAAGGCATATACTATGATCAATCATCATTCATAAGAGTCATTCAGATGATGTGTATGGACATGGTATTAACATAAGGATGAACGTGATGAGGTCAAGTACCGTCTTCCTTAAGAGGATAACTGTCCCAAATCCACAAAACTTGTTCGAACTCCTCACAGAGGCTTCTCGAATCCACGAGAAAGAAAGTAAGCAAGATAGAAAATAAATTCTACAAAATTTGAAATTGATTAATGAACGAAATAAATGAGTTCAAAACCCTTTAAACAGGGGTACCAAGCAATGAGAGAGAAATCAAAAGCAAACTACAACTAAAACTCTTAGAATTCATAACTTACTAAAAATAGTAAATTTACTATTTATAGATGATTGTGATGTCTACTAGTGTGCAAGGTTTTTGGCCAAAAATAGTAAGTTTTCTATTTAGCTTCACCAAACCGTTCTCCTAATTATTCTAAGCTCTTTTCATGTGGGCTCAACTCCTAAAGCCCAACGGATGAAGAGTTATAATCAAACTAAAACTTACTATTTATACTAAAAACGAAATTAAAATAGGAAAACGACCATCGATCTAGGGGTATTTCACAAATCTGTATTGTGCAACTTGACATAGTGGGGTTGGTTGGCTAAAGTAGCTCATTCTACCCCAAAATCATATATTTTACGCCCGATAACTCATTCCAAATTATGAAATATGCTCAATCTAAGGTCCGACGGTCTGGATCACTTTTGTCATCAACCGGGCCTCTTCTAATCCATCTTGGCCATGAAGTTGTCTGCGACCCACTCTACATCAATCCCCTCCACTTCAAAAGAACTCGTCCTCGAGTTCTCGTCCTGCTCTGGTTCATGATACTCGGTCAAGTCTGCGACATTGAAAGTCCATGAAACCACCATGTCATCTGGAAGATTAACAACATAAGCATTGTCATTGATCTTTTGGATGATTGAGATGGGTCCAATCACTACCAGAAAAAGGGGCAAAGGCTACGGATAAAATTCGTAGCCTTATACCTATGGCTACGGTTATACTCCGTAGCTATTCCGTAGCACGACCGTAGTCGTAGGTGCTGTAACAATAGGTCTGGAACCTAAAGCTACGGATTTAATCCGTAGCTATAGGTTACAACAGCTACAGATATAATCCGTAGCAATTATATCTATAGCGATAGGTATAAACAGCTACGGATATTATTTGAAGCTAAAAGTCCGTAGCAAAATGCCAAATTTAATAATGGCTACAGCGGTCAGATTACCGGCTACGGTCAATATCCGTAGCTATTTTGTACATTAAAAAAATATATATAATCATTTGTTCATTTAATTACCACCTGCATAATCATTCATTCATTCCATCACGATCAATTACAATCATTCATTCATTCAATTACAATCAATTGCAATCCTTCATTCAATCAATTACAATTACAATCAATTACAATCCTTCATTCAATCAATTACAATTACAATTACAATAATGTTGAAAATACAAATCTTTGGCTTCATTAGAGAAATTTGCTCGACTTCACCCTGAAATTTCAATGATAAAGAATTGAAAAAGAAGATATATTTTGACAGTATGATATTTTTTTCACAAGTAAATAGGCCTTTTTCAGTCATCACCCACCTGAAGAATAAAAAACTGATTATTTTCCAAGTCCACGCCTTTTCCTTTCAATTTCTTAGTGACCTCTGTAAAAGTACTCCCATGGTCATTTATGTAGTACTTTGAAGAGTTGTCTCAAAATGCAACTTTAGTAATGACAAAGTCACTTCCTGCAACAGCTTCGTATATTCCATCATCATACAAATAGTTATGACATTCATAAATCAGAATAACCATTGGGGGAAAGAAAAACAAAGTGAAAGAAGTGCATCATGTATAACCATTTTTTTCCTTAATAAATTAATAAAAACTCAAAGAGGAATGAAATTGACAAAAAAGGAATGGTCTCATCATATGGTTTGTAGGGCCAAAATAAACGTCTGGACGATTTCCGCATGGAGGACCATCAGTAGCCACAAGTACCCACTTCCTAAGGAATGGTCTCACCATATGGTTTAGGTTATAAATTTATGTTAATGTTGTAGGTTATAGGTTTAGATTTAGGTTTAGGTTTAGGGATTTGAGAATACAATTACGTTTTAGGTTTAGGTTTAGGTTTTACGTTTAGGTTAAGGTTACAGGTTTAGGTTTAAGTTTATGTTATAAGTGTAGGTTATAGGTTTAGGTTTAGGTTAGGTTATATGTTAAGGTTTAGGGAATTGAGTTTAGGTTATAGGTTATAGGTTAAGGTTTAGGTTAATTATAGGTTAAGGTTTAGGTTTAGGTTATAGGTTTAGGTCTAGGTTATAGTTTTGGGATTTGAGAATAGGTTTAGGTTAATGTTGTAGGTTATAAGTTTAGGTTATAAGTTTATGTTAATGTTGTAGTTTATAGGTTTAAGTTTAGGGATTTGAGAATACATTTAGGTTTTAGGTTTAGGTTTAGGTTATAGGTTTAGGTTATAGGTTATAGCTTTAGGGAATTGAGAATAGGTTAAGGTTTAGATTTACGAAATCGGGTTCAGGTTCGGGATCGGGTTTAGGTTTGGGTTTTCAAGTTTAGGTTTAGGTTCAGGTTAGGGAGTTGAGATTAGGATTAGGTGTAGGTTTAGGTTTAGGGATTTGAGAATACATTTAGGTTTTAGGTTTAGGTTTAGGTTATAGGTTTAGGTTTAGGTTTAGGTTAATGTTAGGTTATAGGTTATAAGTTTAGGTTATGGTTAAGATTTAGGTTATAGGTTTTGGTTTAGGTTTAGGTTAAGGTTAAGGTTTAGGTTATAGGTTTAGGTTAAGGTTTAGGTTTAGGTTATAGGTTATATGTTATAGGTTAAGGTTTAGGTTTAGGAAATCAGGTTCAGGTTCGGGATTAGGTTTAAGTTTGGGTTTTCAAGTTTAGGTTTACATTAGGGAGTTGAGATTAGGATTAGGTGTAGGTTTAGGTTTAGGGATTTGAAAATACATTTAGGTTATAGGTTTAGGTTAAGGTTTTAGGTTTAGGTTAAGGTTTGGTTATAGGTTATAAGTTTAGGTTATAAGTTATAGGTTATAGATTACATATTAAGGTTTAGGTTATAGGTTTTGGTTTAGGTTAAGGTTATTGGTTTAGGTTTAGGTTTAGGTTATAGGTTTAGGTTAGGTTATGGTTATAGCTTTAGGGAATTGAGAATAGGTTAAGGTTTAGGTTCAGGAAATCGGGTTCGAGTTCGGGATCGGGTTTAGGTTTGGGTTTTCAAGTTTAGGTTTAGGTTTAGGTTAGGGAGTTGAGATTAGGATTAGGTGTAGGTTTAGGTTTAGGAATTTGAGAATGCATTTAGGTTTTAGGTTATAGGTTTAGGTTTAGGTTAATGTTAGGTTATAGGTTATAAGTTTAAGTTATAGGTTAAGGTTTAGGTTATAGGTTTTAGTTTAGGTTAAGGTTTAGGTTTAGGTTATAGGTTTAGGTTTAGGTTATAGGTTATATGTTATAGGTTATAGCTTTTGGGAATTGAGAATAGGCTAAGGTTTAGGTTTAAGAAATCGGGTTCGGGTTCGGGATTGGGTTTAAGTTTGGGTTTTCAAGTTTAGGTTTAGGTTTAGGTTAGGGAGTTGAGATTAGGATTAGGTGTAGGTTTAGGTTTAAGGATTTGAGAATACATTTAGGTTCTAGGTTTATGTTTAGGTTTTAAGTTTAGGTTATAGGTTTAGGTTTAGGCTAATGTTAGGTTATAAGTTATAAGTTTAAGTTATAGGCTATAGGTTATAGGTTAAGGTTTAGGTTATAGGTTTTGGTTTAGGTTTGGGTTTATGTTCAGGTTATAGGTTTAGGTTTAGGTTATAGGTTATATGTTATAGGTTATAGCTTTTGGGAATTGAGAATAAGTTAAGGTTTAGGTTTAGGAAATCGGGTTCGGGTTCGGGATTGGGTTTAAGTTTGGGTTTTCAAGTTTAGGTTTAAGTTTAGGTTAGGGAGTTGAGATTAGGATTAGGTGTAGGTTTAGGTTTAGGGATTTGAGAATACATCTAGGTTTTAGGTTTAGGTTATAGGTTTAGGTTTAGGTTAAGGTTTGGTTATAGGTTATAAGTTTAGGTTATATGTTAAGGTTTAGGTTATAGGTTTAGGTTATAGGTTTAAGTTGTTTAGTTTATAGGTTTAGGTTATAGCTTTAGGGAATTGAGAATAGGTTAAGGTTTAGGTTTAGGAAATCGAGTTCGGGTTCAGGATCGGGTTTAGGTTTGGGTTTTCAAGTTTAGGTTTAGTTTTAGGTTAGGGAGTTGAGATTAGGAATAGGTGTAGGTTTAGGTTTAGGGATTTGAGAATACATTTAGGTTATAGGTTTAGGTTTAGGTTATAGGTTTAGGTTTACGTTAATTTTAGGTTATAGGTTATAAGTTTAAGTTATAGGTTATAAGTTATAGGTTAAGGTTTAGGTTATAGGTTTTGGTTTAGGTTAAGGTTATAGGTTTAGGTTATAGGTTTAGGTTTAGGTTATAGGTTTAGGTTATTAGTTATAGCTTTAGGGAATTGAGAATTGGTTAAGGTTTAGGTTTAGGAAATCGAGTTCAAGTTCGGGATTGGGTTTAGGTTTGGGTTTTCAAGTTTAGGTTTAGGTTTAGGTTAGGGAGTTGAGATTAGGATTAGGTGTAGGTTTAGGTTTAGGGATTTGAGAATACATTTAGGTTTTAGGTTTAGGTTTAAGTTAATGTTAGGTTATAGGTTATAAGTTTAGGTTATAGGTTAAGGTTTAGGTTATAGGTTTTGGTTTAAGTTAAGGTTATAGGTTTAGATTTAGGTTAAGGTTTAGGTTTAGGTTATAAGTTTAGGTTAAGGTTTAGGTTAAGGTTTAGGTTTAGGTTATAGGTTATATGTTATACGTTATAGCTTTTGGGAATTGAGAATAGGTTAAGGTTTAGGTTTAGGAAATCGGGTTTGGGTTCGGGATTGGGTTTAAGATTGGGTTTTCAAGTTTAGGTTTAGGTTTAGGTTAGGGAGTTGAGATTAGGATTTGGTGTAGGTTTAGGTTTAGGGATTTGAGAATACATTTAGGTTTTAGGTTTAGGTTATAGGTTTAGATTTAGGTTTAGGTTAAGGTTTGGTTATAGGTTATAAGTTTAGATTATGGGTTATATGTTAAGGTTTAGGTTATAGGTTTTGGTTTAGGTTAAGGCTATAGGTTTAGGTTTAGGTTTAGGTTATAGGTTATAGGTTTAGGTTAGGTTTAGGTTTAGGTTCAGGTTTAGGTTATATGTTATAGCTTTAGGGAATTGAGAATAGGTTAAGGTTTAGGTTTAGGAAGTCAGGTTCGGGTTCGGTATCGGGTTTAGGTTTGGGTTTTCAAGTTTAGGTTTAGCTTTAGGGTAGGGAGTTGAGATTAGGATTAGGTGTAGGTTTAGATTTAGGGATTTTAGAATACATTTAGGTTTTATGTTTAGGTTTAGGTTATAAGTTTAGGTTATAGGTTATAGGTTATAGGTTACGGTTTAGGTTATAGGTTTTGGTTTAGGTTAAGGTTATAGGTTTAGGTTTAGGTTAAGGTTTAGGTTTAGGTTATAGGTTTAGGTCTAGGTTTAGGTTTAGGTTATAGGTTATGTGTTATAGGTTATAGATTGTGAAAATTGAGAATAGGTTAAGGTTTAGGTTTAGGAAATCTGGTTCGGGTTCGAGATTGGGTTTAAGTTTGGATTTTCAAGTTTAGGTTTAGGTTTAGGTTAGGGAGTTGAGATTAAGATTAGGTGTAGGTTTAGGTTTAGGGATTTGAGAATACATTTAGGTTATAGGTTTAGGTTATATGTTTATTTTTAGGTTAAGGTTTGATTATAGGTTATAAGTTTAGGTTATAGGTTGTAGGTTATATGTTAAGGTTTAGGTTATAGGTTTTGGTTTAGGTTAAGGTTATAGGTTTAGGTTTAGGTTATAGGTTTAGGTTAGGTTTAGGTCTAGGTTATAGGTTATATGTTATAGGTTGTAGTTTTTGGGAATTAAGAATTCGTTAAGGTTTAGGTTTAGGAAATCTGGTTCAGGTTCGGGATCGGGTTTATGTTTGGGTTTTCAAGTTTAGGTTTAGGTTTGGGTTAGGGAGTTAAGATTAGGATTAGGTGTAGGTTTAAGTTTAGGGATTTGAGAATAAATTTAGAATTAGGTTTTAGGTTTAGGTTAAGGTTTAGGTTGAGGTTATGGGTTTAGGTTAAGGTTATAGGTTTAAGTTAGGTTTAGGTTTAGGTTATAGGTTATAGGTTATAGGTTATAGCTCTAAGGAATTGAGAATAGGTTTAGGTTATAGGTTTAGGGTGTGGTTTAGGTTAAAGGTGTGGTCCCTGCAAATACAGATATAAACACGGCCTGCTCCAATTGGCCAGGCCCCTCTAATGCTGTCCATAGGAAATGGACAGCTTCATCATGGTCATAACATTGGTTCCCACCTTTCAGGGACCCCCGCTCATCCGGATAGCTCCGACGCACATCCGGGTCTGCTCCATCAATTTCAAACAAATACAGATATAAACACGGCCTGTCCAAATGGCCAGGCCACTCCAATACTGTCCATAGGAAATGGACAGCTTCATCATGGTCATAACAGTGGTTCCCACCTTCCAAGGACCCCCGCTCAACATCCGGATAGCTCCGACGCACATCCGGGTCTGCTCCATCAATTTTTACGGAATTATACATGTCCTGCTCATGAGCATGCCTAATATTACCAATGCATGGGATTCAACACAAATACCTTTTCATGATTCAAAGAAGGGAACTCAAGGGTTTTCCTTACCTTCCATTGTATGCTTCCAAGGTGTGGATGGCCCCTAAAACACATATAATGAATAACTGTAACCACAATGATTACTATTGTGAATGCACTATAATAAACAAATTATTATTATAGATAACTGTAATTACAACATTAATATCATGCACACGATATCACGAACATATTGTTGCAACAAATAAATGTAATTATAATCACATAATGTATTGTTTGATGAACTACACATGTGAAGCATATTTAATACGATGAACTTTCATTATGTCTTTGGTTGGCGTCACCAATGGTTTTATCTGCACTAGCAGGATAGATTAAGAAACAACACTAATAAAATAAAAAAAAATTTGGATATAGAAGTTGAATGCCAATTTGCAACATAAAAGCAACAACCAGAAAATTGTGTATCTGAAACTATAAATAAAGAGCTAAAATTTGAGTACATTTGAGTGAAAAAATAACCAAGATCTACTGATGACACTAACATTAAATAAGCCAAGTTTCATTTATCTTAACATAATATCGACATGTTGCAATGACCCATAAACAAATACAAAAATTATGTCAATATGTATTTTACTATGACATTTTGTTAATAAAAAGCTAATGAAGATGACATAATCAGCCAACAAAACAAGGAAAGCTAGTTCTAGATCTGAATGGCATGTTGGTTAACCCAACACTATGCCCCACATCAGTATGACATTGGTAGAATTCTTGTGTTGTACAGTACAGTTCTTCAAGTGTGCTCAGCCAAATTGCTCTCAGACATTATCACAAAAAAGGCATACAGAAACCACTACAAATCTTACATGTCATGCAAAGAATTTAAACAGAAAAGGAAACAATTTTGAGATCAATTATGCCTAGACCAAAGAAATAAAAATAATATTTGCAAGAAATACCTGCCCTGGACATGGATTTCTTGATTGAACCTCTTTTCATGTTAGCATTTGCATTAATAATGTGTGGAATTATTTGAATATTTTTCACTCCTATGCAGACGATTCAGACAGATCCTGATCTTGCCAATCTAAGAACATCTGAAGAATTTCTCAAGTTAAGGCACTAACTTTAAGAGATAGAAGCCCATTGTGTTTGCTATCATGCAAGGCCTACGCATTGACAGGCTGATTATTAGAAGACTAGGATCGTCTGATGGTGGAGTTTCCTTGCAGCATTGACCATGCATTGACAGTGCCCCCAACAGGCGATCACAGAGTTGGGGAGTCGATATGAAATCTAGTAATTCATATTGACCATTGTATATTTCCTCTTATATATAAAAGAATAAGGGAAATGTGACACCGTAATCATCATTATCCCAGCAATTCAGGGATTGGAATTTCTAAAATACATTAGAGGAAAACTATGTAGTTAAGTATGAGTTTATTTAAGGGTTTTCTCAATGTCATCAACGTTTCAAGAGAATTGAGTATATTGGTTGTATAAACTGTTCAGAGTCAGCAACATTTCCTGATTTACAATTCCTTGTAGTCTTGATTGGCAACAACAAAGAATTTGCAATAAGATTCCAATCATTTATTTCAATAGTGCGCTCATTCATATGTATTTGTCCTATACAGAAAATAGTTCACAATACCAATAAAGCTCAATTGTAACAGGTTCTGCCTCAGGTACATGAGGTGCATGTATATCTCTATGTAGAACATTTAAAAGATGTGCAAGGTTCCATGTTCCAAAAGACCTCCAAAAACAAATTAGAATTCCATCTCCATTAGAATGAGAATGTAAATGCAATTTGTAACTCTGACAAAAACTTCTATGCTCTGGCAAAACAAACCAAAAATGGAGCAATACAAAGAAAAAAAATGACATGAAACGGAAAATAAAGCTACCAAAATCTATGCCACCTGAACAATTTTCTCCATTAAAAACTATAGGCTAGAAATAGACAACTGAGAATGAATTAATGCCATTTCCAAGATTACATCATGATCTGCTTAGTTGCAGAATTGAAATGGACTGCAAAATCAGAGCTATCTAGTTTTCGGAAACTCAAAAACTATAATAGCTTCAGAAAATGGAAGGAAAAAACATTACTCCTCTTTGTTGATGTAGGTTTTGAGTGAAATAAGAGCTATCTAGTTCTAGTAAACTCAAACCCACGGTGATGGCCACTCACCCAACTTATTGTTTCCCAAAATCATGAAGTTTTACCAATAATCCATTTACAAAAAGATTGAATGGTTGATTACAGTGTTCATGTCCATAGGTAAATGATACAAGATTTTTTTTATTTTTTATTTTAACAACAAAAACAAACTTATTGAGGAGTGCATCAGAAAGACACTGATGTAACTAACCTTTGCACAAAAATTACGGACTTGATTCTAATCTACTTGTTGATACGAGGTCATGTAGAGCTCCTTTCTTAATGACAAAATTAATGGTGTGATTAGACCAACAAACCTCTTCCCATACAAGTACGACATGGGCAGATAAACCATTCGGCAGTGACACCACATCCTTCCTACGCAGTGAGAAATTGAAGGATTTTATAGGATGCTCTTGTAGACTTAGAAAAGAAAGAAAAGGAAAGAAAATTCCAGAAACTGGGCACTAGCATATTACCAATGAAGATGACCCACATCGTTAATCATTGTGGGTGTTTGGTACTGCAATGGATCACTGAAATTAAAGATAACTAAATCAAACTAATTAGGTCTAGTTATGAAAATGACCTGTTTTGCCATTTGTTGTGGGTGTTTTATACTTATAAAGCTGGGGAGGCTGACCTGCATGACCATATCAATAATCAGCTGTGGGCGGCTGCGTCGCTTGAGGAGGTTCCTGAATGGGTGCTTTACTTCCTTGGCCACACGGCTTGCCTCCACAAGCTCCAGGAACTCAGGCTCAACGTTGTTGGTTCCATGAATCTTCTTGAGCACTGTCTTCCCTTTTCGAGGTGGCCACGCTCTATGAGGCTATTAGGAGTGTCGACAACCAAAATAGAGCCGACGGTCAGGAGGAGGGCTAGGATCCCTGCTAGCCCAAGATGGATTATGAGTTCCGGTCTGCACCACCACTCGTAATTCGATATGGGGAATTGGTGGTGGGCCAGATTCGTTGATTAAATAAAACTGAATTAAAATAAAATAAAGAATAAATCGGAAGTGGAACTAGAAAAAGACCTGATTAGCGAAGCCGACTCTACACCTCAAGAATATCCTTCCTATAATGAGCATGGCAAGGTCCTGGGCAGTTGCATTTAGCACCACGCCAATGATGAAGAAAATCCCTGTTTTGATTTTCAGCCCCAGCTGTTTCTGATTTAAGCTGAAGCATGGATATCACGGTTTCTTTTATAGATTTCAATGATTTAGGAACAGTTCCTCCTACATTGAAGGCCTGTTTAGGGCCTAGTGAATGGACCATATGACGAAATTCCCACTAATCAACCAATCCTAACCATCCATTTGACGGTTAAAAGTCAAACAGCGATTGGCTCAAATTCCAAAGGGCCAAATTGAAATATCAGTTGGGCCAGCAATTAGGATGGCCCGGATATGTGGTTACCTATGTAACTTTATGCTCCGAACACAATTGGGCAAGCAATTGGATAGCCTGGATTGTCATATAACCGTGACATGTGTATGTTGGAAGAGTTACCACCATTTTCTTAAAATTGTAGTTAACTATCAAAGGAGTCATCATACATGTCAGAGCTCACAAACATCTTGAAAATGGTAGTTTAGTGAGTCATCTTGCTCAAATGTGGCACTCATGCATGGCTATTTATCATTTTAAAATTCACATTAATAAATCAAAGATAATCATCATTTGATTGATGGTTATCAAATGGATAGTTAACAGTGAATGGTTCAAATTCCAAGGCTAAATCAAATGATTAATTTCATGTGGTTGGTGAAATTCTGTTTTATGCTCAAAGCACAATCGGTTAAGTTATTTGTACAATCAAGATTGTCATATAACTTTTCCATGTTCTGTTGGAAGAGTTGTTACCATTCTGAAATTGGCAGTTACTCCTCACATGGCACACAAGTATAGCTTTTTAGACCATTCAAATTGTAAGGCACATCTTGAAAGGTGCATGTTGGAAATCAAAATGATAAATCAATCCTAACTAACCAAATGGTGGTTATCTTAATGGATGGATAAAAATGATATAGTGAGTGGTTCAAATTGCAAGAGCAAAATTAGATGGTCACCATCATCTGCACGGTGAAGCCCATCCTATGCTCCTATCAGATATCCCGAACACATGCCATATTGGCACATATTTTTCTTGTAAAGTGCATGTGGGAGAGGATTTCCATAGGGGCCTGGCCGCAACAGCCTCCGTAGTACCCCATTCTCGGCTCCTGAGGTAGGTTCCGATCCTGGGATCCTACAAGGAGGATTTTCATAACAATATAATCACTTCCAATGCGAGCATACCCAAGATCACAGCAAGTACATCTGAGAATAACAAAGGCACACATCACAAAATCCACTAAAAATTTGAACTTTTACAATCATCCAAAAGGTCCAAAAGGACATACATGAGAATAAAAAGGAAAAGAGAGAGAAATCAGCAACACTGGAGTCCTCACTGCTCAACTCTACTCCATGCTCTGCTGCTACGGCGCCTACCTAGAGTCTCCTGCACGTATCAATCGTGCATAAGCTTATAGAAGCTTAGAGGGTGGTGTAAGTGTGTGACAATGGTGCACAGAAGAATAGTAGGAGGTATAAGGAGAGGAGCATAATCAATGAACATATCACTAGTCTTACCAAGGCTTACCATGAATGCGATGCAATAAGTAATGAGTGTCATACCAAGGCAATGTATGAAAGGGGGGCTTGTACAGCCAATGCTAATGCGATGTAAGTAATGTCAGTGCTCATATCCAAACCATAAGTCAAGTACATTTTCAATCATAAGGAAATCACCGGGGTCCATTACACTCTAACCCGCCGCTCTGCCGCTCTGCAGATCAAACGAGCGTAAGAGACCTCACTACCCGCTGTGGACAACCAATCACCAACAAGGCCTCGAAGGTAGCGGACCCATTTACGAGCTGGTCGACTCGGCCTAGCAATGCCTCCTCACACCGGGCGGTAAGGCCACACCCCTATCTAACCGACTACACGACGGTGGGAGTCGCGGCCTAGATATAAGGCCCTCGTGCGCTCATGTATTCCACCCGGTCACGGCGTTGGAGCAGATCCTTGGTACCATGGAAGTTTTGGGAATCTCACCCATGGGCATCCTACGCACCCAGTATGCTCAAGTAATATTTCCGGTGTCCACATATGCGGCCATCCACAAATGTACCTGTGAAGGCAAGGCCCTGATGAAGCAAGGGCGGTATCCTCATGAAATGCGATGCCAATGCATGAGTCGCACACACAAATCATGCACAAGTTTCAGGCACTCAATGTGCAAAAGGGAAGAAACTCCATCCCTGAATGACCACTATACAATGCAATCAATTCATACAGATGATGCATATGGGTTGCCACGATGTAAGTGTGCTACCTGAGGAATATGAAATCGTCTGTCCCAAGGAGGGTCAAGATCTAGGCACATCGACAGGTATTCTAAGAAGAAGAGAAGTCCTCTAGTGGGAGCCCAGTACTTTGGGATGACCCACAAACTAAGAGAGTCAAAATCCTAAGGAGGAACAGTCCTAGCCAGGCCCAAGGTGGGCCTTTAACCACCTATAAGGGCCTCTATGGGCCTACCTTAGGGCCACCAAGGAGGACATCCAACCTCAACTGGGTCCCAAAAGGTAGCCTACTATATATGCAAAGAAAGGTCCAAGGCACAATCAACCCATGGCCTAGTGGGCCATACACTAAGCCCAAAAACAAAGGCAACCTGGTGGGCCCTTAAGCAAGGTTAGGGCCCAACCATAAGGGTCATAGGTTCATTCATTGTGGTAGGCCTAATGGGCAGCCCATTATCCCAACATATGGAAAATTCTTAAATTTTTAACACATGTAAGTTGGGCCTCACATCTCGGCCCAAGTATGGATTTATTATAGTGGGCAAACAAGGGCCCAACTACTTGAGTATTTAGCCCATAAGGCCCATCACAATGACATGGTAAATATAGGACCCAAGGGTTCAATGGGCCTATCAAAAGTTCCAGCCCAACCAAGGCTATAAGGCCCTTACTTAACTAAGAGACTAGCCCAAGAAGAATCCTATTTGGGATGGGCCTTTAATCATACACTAATTAAGCCCAAAAAAATAAAAATTAAGATGATAAGATACTGACATAAATCCTCCTCAAATATAGTGGGCCATATTGCCCCAAAGAACATCTATAGGCAACAGTTATTGGGCTCGATGCCAAATTCCAGCCCACCCAAATTTCTGGGTTGGTTGGAGTTCAGCATTAGAAGTATTTTTTAGTATAATTAATTCTGGATGGCTCACACACATCACTGTGGGCCCCACCAGATGAGAGAGGATATACAATACATATATGAAATGGGCCAGATTGTTAGAATGCAAGCCCAGCAGTAGCCTAAGGCAGGGATGTCCCATGTGTAGGCAGTCCTATGGGCCTGGGGTATATGGCCCAAAAATCCACCTAATGTGTTCTAATTGAATAAAAAGGGGGCAAGTATGATCAATCCCCTAAGTACCCTACATGGATGGGTGGTGGGACATTCAACACATCGAGGTGGGCCCACGAAGCAGGCTAGATGCCCCAGCCTGGGCGTCCCTGCCTAGCAGACCACTTCCAGCCATACCACGGGCAACTCAAATGTATTTTGGATCTGAAATTTTACAAAGTGATACTTCCATAGGTGACCTACACCCCCACAAAATTTCAAGATTTTTGGACACTTATAAATATTTTAATTTATTTAAATAAAATAGACTGTCCAGAAAATCGGACTGACCTGGACGTCCCAACGTGGTGGGCTAGTCCGACCCTTGCCACGGTGTACACAGAGGTCCATTGGCCCTGAAATTTGGTAAGTGGGTCCTAGAGTGGGTGGAACATATCTCCACAAAATTTCAGAATTTTTAGACATATATAAATATTTTAATTTATTTAAAGAAATCAATCTGTCCTAAAAAGCGGACTGATCTGGACACCGTATTGTAATGGGCCATTCCAGCCACCACCATGGTGTGTACAGGTGTCCATTGGCCCCAACATTTTGTAGGTGAGTCCTACCATAAGTGAACCACCTCTCTGCAAAATTTTATGATTTTTCGATACTCATAAATATTTTAATTAAATTAGGAATTTCAATCTGTCCAGGAAGAGATGTTGCTGTCCATGCATTGTTTACCCAGTAAGGTGGGCCCAACCTTCATCCAAGAGGGGAAAAATGGAGGTTTAGTAATTTCTTCATAAAATAAAGTAAGGTGGTCCATCCTTCAGAGAAACCAAGCTGAAGTGTATGTTTTCCCTCCATACATGTGGGTTGGACAGCCCAACAAGGTGGACCGCCCACCCCTATGGGCCTCCTTTTTGGGTACCATATCATGGACCATCTGAGGTATGACCCATCACACCTCATGGTGGGGTCCACACCTTCTCATTACACTCCATACTTATAAAGAAAATAATGACAATCATGATCCAAAAATCCATGCCAAAGATTGAACATGACAATCCATGCAACAGTCCAAGTTTTTGGACAGCAATACATGGCTGGACACATCAGCTTATATCTCAATAATCCCAGCCATAAAAAGGGTGTGTGGCCTTCCTCAGTGGGCCCCACATAAGTCCAGATCACATACTAGAACTAGGACACTTGCATGCATTTGATTAAGGTGTCCGATGATCATGGAGTTAGGTGATAAGAGCATCCCACCTTGCTGGATTTTTATTTTTATTTATTTTGGGACATCCAAGGCCCACTATAAATGGGCCACCCACACACTATCATCCATACATCAGAGAAAGAAAAGAAGGAAAGAGAGTAATCCGGCCATGGGGGTAAGGCCCCGCCACTAGTGGGCCCTCCCAAGAGTGAATCATACCCATACAACTACATTGATTTTACATGCAACATAAAATCACTACATGCATGATATATAATTGTTATGGATGGTTGGGATGTCATCCCAACATGATCCTTAGGGTCTAGATGACCTTAAGATGGAGTGGATTATAAAATACATCATGATGGGGTCCATGGAGAATGGCCCCATCATGGATCATGACATGCATGTAGGATGGGCCAAAGGGCCACATCCATGGGATCAAATGGGATCCCCACCATGGATTGGTGGGTCCCATATGATCCATCTAGAAAGAAAAAAAAGATCAAAGGGTAGAGAATAAGATCAACAATTATAATCACCCACCTTTAATCTTCAAGCTACCACCAACACTATGTACTCCAAGCTCCAAGCTTAAAGGTTCAATGGTCAAGATGAATTTGTGGTGGCTAGATGGAGGAAGAAAGGAAGGGGAAGTTGCTGGAAATTGGGAGAGGGAGGGCTGGAAATTCTTCCATGGAAGAGGAAAATGAGAGAATGAAGGAGGAGAGAGAGGAAGGGAAGGTTGTAGGGGAGTCATCATTACTCTCCCTCCTTGGTTAGAGAAAGAAATCATAACCTATGGTGATACAAACAATGCTTGCTAGGGTAGGTTAGGTGTGGGTAGTGTTTAGGATGGGTAGTGTTTATTCCATGGGAATTATAGTGTGTGTGGGTGGTGTGCATGGGAACTTGTGCCTGAGAGTGGTCCATATGCTTTTGTACAAAAAGTGGGCCACATGATGAAATGCTCACAACTTTTGATCTATAAGTCGGATGAATGCACAAGACGCGTCGTTGGAATCGCAACGACGATGCGGTCAAAATGGTATAGGTCTCAACTCGATCCGAGTCGGGTCTTCATGACTGGGCTCACGGATGACCGCAAACACTATCCAAGGGTCACGGGTGGCCGGGATTCGACCGGTAGGACCGCGGGATCAAGATGGATGGAATGCATACTCACACACACACACATGCACACATGCGAACTCGGGTCGGGTCTCACAATATTGGCACATATTTTTCTTGTAAAGTGCATGTGGGAGAGGATTTCCATGGGGGCCACTTTGCAAACCTTGAAAAATAGAAGGCAAAACAACAACTCTGTCAAATTGGACACTAAATAAACAAGCAGCATTATCTAAATCATCAAATGATATACTTCACATAAATAATATGAGAAATATCTGACAATGAGTATAAAATAAGAAGAGGAACTATATGAACCTCAATGATATGGCCCAAGGACAGGGCCTTAGGAACAATTGGTGAAGTAAGAACTGTAAAGGGGACCACAAATAGCTAGGAAAAAGGTTATGATGATGATTACGATAGAAATCTTGACTGTGTTAAATGGCAATTTCTTTTGTCAGCAAGAAACAGTGCAGGTGGGCCCAACTTTCCATGACTCAGGCCATTTCATCTTGTGGAACATATTGTGAATGGGGTGTGCCCCAAAAGATCTCCCCAATTGGAAAAACTTTCCTATATGATCAGTGGAATTGTTTCCCCATTGAAAGTGAGCCATAGGTAAACTGTCTTTATAGCCCATCAATGGGAAAAAAAAGTTTAGAATTGCAAGGAAAAGGAGATTTTTGTACATTAGCTTGCATGATGGCAAACCAGATGAGCAATCTAAATTACAGAAAGGTGCACCTATATCATTATTATGCTGAACAATATGGTCACTTTGTTCAGTCAGCATCAGATAATACCTCACACAAATATTGTAAGTTATGAAAACATAAATTTAATGAGCTGAAAACCAATTTGATCTTTTCATTCATCTCTTCATACAACATATACAACTCAATATGCATTGTATATGTGTATAAATACCTAGCCAGACAAGATATGTGCATAAGCATACAAGATATGTCATACAGATGTACAAGATACACTAGTGGGACCCACTCTCTCTACATGAAATGATTGAGTGAACTCAATTCTAGAAATACTATAATATAATGCTCTATTGTATCTAGGATTTACTGCAGAAAAAATACACCTTCCAAACACAAGAATGAAGTGGAACAAAGATTCGTCAGTTATGTCGACTGATTTAGCAGAAAACTAAAAATGTATCCAAAATGAAATGTCAAGATAACTCCAAAATGGCTAAAAAATGAAGAACTTCAAGTTTAAATAGGCTCAAACTAAGAAAAACCTTGAATATATCTCAGAATTATTCCAAACAACAGTTTAGTTTCTTGGTGGTGATGCTCCAAATTCAAAATCAGCAGTGTGCTTATTTCATTACCACAATAATTTGTGAAAATGATTAGTATTTTCAGCAAAAACAATGACTAGATGTTTATTATCATTTATTCATGGGCTCCATGTACCCCACTGGGCATGGATTTAAGTAGCCTTGCAGAACGTGACTCGTCTGGGGACCAAAACCAGTATGACTTGCCCCTTCTTCATCATACTCATAGACATATGAATATGCAAATAAAAACTCTACAAAATTATATGATTTTCAGCTCGGTTCTTGAAAATTACCTACATGCATGCTCTCTTTTGCCTACTGTTATTCTGCTTTCTTAAAAATACTAGTTTCGCCTACTTTCTTTGAAATAAACTAGGAAAATGGACATAATCATAAAACCATACAGATTAACTTGAAAATAAATAATTTGGGTTTTTACTATCATCATCCCAAGTATGCTCATCATTAATGAATAAATATTAGCAGAAAAAAAATGTATTAGACACATACCTGCAATTTTTTGTAGATATACCAAAACGGTAATAATAGAAGCAAGAACAGAATCTGCACATATCAATTAAATGTCTGAACAACATACTTTATCTAGGTAGTGTTCAGAAATATGATCATACAGAACTAAAACAGTCCAATCGGATATCTGGATTGATACAAAAAAAAGCCTTCTAGGTTTACCTGTCCATATGACAAAACTATTGCAATGCCGACAAGGCTAAAGAAATTTGCTAAGAGAATGTTGAGAATAAATGGGAGAGAATCATCAATAGTATATAGATCTGAAGATAACCTGTAAAATAAAGACTAATATGTAAACAAATACACCATACAGGAGTTCCGATAAGCCCACGCGCACTTTCCACATGCATCTCTATATGTGGACATGCATGGCAACTTCACGATGTGGAAGTCCAGGCCATGCATCAGGTGGATGTGTGTGTAGATACATGCCAAATCCTTGATTCCCATCAGTAATTGATGGTGTAGGGAAGCATTCTAATGCATCGGAGAGGTCAACCGCGTCCGACGGAGATGAAAATGAGGGTTTTGGACCGCTCTGCAGACGGGACATACAAACGTAAGAGATTGCATGGATTTCAACACAGATTTCGGAGAATTGGGATCTGAAACATACTTTAGAGAGATTAGTTTCTTGATTTCCTTCTGTGATTGCTGAGATGAATGAAGTATCGATCAAATCGGCTTCGGATGCAGCTAAGAAAGCTAGATTTAGGGATTTTGCGATTATCTGCAAAAGGGAAAGGGAAATAAGAGAGAGAGAGAGAGAGAGAGAGAGAGAGACTAACCATTCTTCTTCTCCTTCTTGTAGAGAAAGGGAGTATTGAAAACCCTAGCGAGAGAGATAGAGAGGTTGGGAAACAGAGAGGGAAATGGGGTTGAGAGATAGAGAGAGGGTGAGGGAGCGCGAGAGATCGAGAGAGGGCTGAGTGCAAGAGAGAGAGAGAGAGAGAGAGAGAGAGAGAGAGAGAGGAGAGGGCAAGGGAGGGTGAGTCGCGGGCGGGCAAGGGAGAGAGAGAGAGAGAGAGAGAGAGAGAGAGAGAGGAGAGGGCGAGGGAGGGTGAGTCGCGGGCGGGCAAGGGAGAGAGAGAGAGGGATTTGCTTTCATAAAATAGGGTGCACGGGAGAGGTGTGCGGACGGGATTTTAGGGGTGATTTATTTTAGGACTCGTGGGGCCCACCGTTGTGTATGTTAATTATCCACTCCGTCATTCATTTTAACAGCTCATTTTTAGGGTTTATCCAACAAATGAGTCATATCTAAGATTTAGGTGGACCACACCACATATTAACGATATAAATTTATTTTTCATTCTTTCTCATGGTGTGGTCCACTTAGACTTTTGATCTTTTTAATTATTGGGCTCATGCACTGAAATAATATTTCAAAATTGATAGACCGATTAGATAAAATAAATATATTTCATTGGGCCCCATGGAGCCCCTTAAGCATAGTCAGTCTCTGATAAGGCCCTATAGGGAGGTATGTTTTAGCTACAGATAAAGTCTGTTTTAGCTACGGATTTAATTTGTAGCTAATTAGCTACAGATTAAAGCCGTAGCCATAGACCTCTATAGTCTGTAGCCTTTGCTCATTTTTTTGGTAGTGAATCTTCTTATTCTTCAACTTGTTGTACGTCCAAGTGGGAAATCTCTCTTTATGCAAATGGACCATAATGTCGTCTCCCACCTCGAACACTTTTAGTCTCCGATCTTGTCCACTTATTCTTTATACTTCTCGTTCGGGGCATGTAGTTTGGTCTGAACTTCTGCATGGATGCCCATGATCCTGTCTAACATATGTTCTGCTACAATACTTGTGCCTCGGAGCTTGGGCAGAGAGACCAAGTCAAGTGTGTGGTGAGACACTCATCCGTAAATAATTTGGAACGATGATTTCCTTATCAAGCGGTTCACCATGTTGTTGAATGCAAACTCTACTTGAGACAAGGCCAAATCTTACTTCTTCAGTTTTTCTCTTGAAATACAGTGAAGGAGGTTTCCCAACATGAGATTTACAACCTCGGTCTGCCCATCAGTCTGTAGGTGGTAAGCGCTGCTGAATTGAATTTGTGTATCAAATCGAGTCCATAAAGTCCGTCAAAAGTAGCTAATGAATTTCGTGTCACAATCATAAGTAATGGTTTTAGAGACCCCGTATAGCCGTACGACCTCCCTAAAGAACAAATTCGACACGTGTGAAGTGCGCCATCTTAGAGAAACGATCTACTACCACGAACACCGAATCCATGCCGCGTTGTGTTCGTGGGAGACCAAGTACGAAGTCCATAGATAAATCCTCCCAATGACCGTCAGGCATAGATAATGGGGTGTAGAGGCCCATATTATGAAATTTCTCCTTAGAGATCTGACAAACATTGTCACGCCCCAAACTCAGAAACTGGGCTCACAAAATTTCCGATCGTTGAATCCGGTGCCGACAGCCTCCGTAGTACCCCATTCTCGGCTCCCAGCGCTCATACGCCAGATTCTGATCCTTGGATCCTACAAGGAGGATTTTCAACATGAATTTGTCTCATAAGAAGCATAACTACAAGTATACCCAAATCATAAGAACAACATCATCACCACATATCTACTAATATAATCATTTGAGTACAATGCTGAAAGGGAAATACATTTATCGAAAATCAAAGCTCCTGAGGTCCGCTGCATGCTCCAAGCTCCACGTTGCTGAAACCTAATGCCACCTTCATGCATCTATCGTGCATAAGCTTATAGAAAGCTTAGTGGGTGGTGAAAGTGTGTGAGCAGAATATGCGTGCTCAGAATGTAATATCAGAGTAAACGGAGATACTGATAAGTCCACAAGCCATACAATATTAGAGTAAGCCAAATACTGACGAGGTCATGAATCATACGATATCAGAGAAGCAGAAATATACTGATAAGTCCATGAGTGCCATCAGCCGTACCAATGGAATGCGATGCAAGGCATGAATGCTAACGGCCATATCAATGCAGAAACATGGCAACCCAAAATGCTAAATGCTGCGAATGCAATGTAATGTGCGGTGCGAATAAAATGAACAAGCTGGAGTAAATTTGGGATGACAGTACGTAGTATCATAGGCTATGGGATCCATCACAAGGGACTTCTATCCAAACTAGTCTCATACCTAAATTTGGATAGTCAGGCTCAACGTGGTAAACTCCTGATCTCAGGTTAGTCATGCGCCCCAACCGAAATCCTGGCCATTGCGACGGTATACGTAACATATAGTTGCGTACCATTAACCCGACTGAATAGTGAATGAATGAATGAGTATGCAATTCCTACTCAATAAATCCACATATCAGCACCGTACATCTCTGAGATCATCACCAGGGTCTAGTACACTCCAAGCTGGCTACCGCCCTAGCCGACTGCTTAGCCCAGTGAGTGAAAAAGACCTCACTATCTGTCTGCCAATAGTATACCAATGCCTACCAGGCTCGTCGATAGCGGACCTATTTGGGAGCTGGTCAAACTTAGCCTAGCTTATAGCCCCCTCACTAGGACGGATAAGCCCACACCCCCTCCCAACCGACCACGACATAGTGGTAGATGCGTCCTACTGGTATTCGACACTTGGATGCTCATGTATCCACTTGGTCTAGACGTTAGGGCGTCTCCTGGCCTCGGAGGTTTAGGGACTTTCACCCACGGACATCCAAAGTGCCTAGATGCTCGAACCAAACATTTCCAGTGTCCCATTTGGCCATCCACGATATGCCTGTGAAGGTCATAGCCTTGATGTCACTAGGGTGTACAGTAATCATAATCACACAATGCAAGATGCATGAGTCATGTAGTCCAGTCATGTATCAATCCTGCGCATACCGTGCACTCGTGTGAGACAATCTCCGCTTATTAGGGAGTCTCATAACAACCTGTCCAAAGACATATGCAATGGTCAACCACATCTCATAATAAACATGCAGATGATGCATATGGGCATGTACATGATACTATGCTGTCACATACCCATAAATCAGTATCAATAACCGACATCGACAATCGACCTCGACAATGTGGACATTTAACCAACATTGCCCCTAAGGAATGGTCCACATAGAGCCTAACATATAGCGGACCTATGGCCTCACACAAGGGTCAAATATACAACACCATAGGCCTCACTCAAGGGCTTAATATACATCACGATGAGCCTTTCACATGGGCCTAATATACATCAGAATGGGCTCCATCGCATGGCCCTCAAATGCATCACAATGGGCCTCATCACATCGGCCGCATATACATCACATTGGGCCTCAAACACGGGCTAAATGCACATCATTATAGGCCTCAAATACGAGCCGCATATACGTCACATTGGGCCTCGACAATTGCCTCAATATCCGGCCTCGACAATCGGAATCGGCCTCAATAATCAGAATCGACAAATCGGCCACGTCAGTCGGAATCGGCAATTAGTCATGATAATTGACCTCGATCGCTAATTGGCAATCAGTCACGACAATCAGAATCGATCGATAATCGACCTCGATAATCAGAATCGACAAATCGACTACATCAATTGAAATTGGCAATTGGTCATGATAATCAGCCTCGATCACTAATTGGCAATCAACCACGACAATCGGAATCGATCAATAATTGGCCGTGATAATCGGAATCAGGAAATCGGCCACGTCAATTGGAATCAGCAATCGGTTATGATAATCGGCCTCAATCACTAATCGACAATCAACCACGATAATCGGAATCGATTGATAATCGGCCTCGATAATTAGAGTTGGCAAATCGGTCACGTCAATCAGAATTGGCAATCGGTCACGATAATTGACCTCGATCACTAATCGGCACTCGGCTATGACAATCAGAATCGATCGATAATCGAAATCGACAAATCGGCCACGTCAATCGGAATCGGCAATTGGTCATGATAATCGGCCTCAATCTCTTATCGGCAATCAGGCACGACAATCAGAATCGATCAATAATCGGAATCAGTAAGAATGGGTCTAATAAGGCCTAATGAAAGGTTATAATGTAGACATTTAACCATCATTGCCCATCAATGTTGACATTTAACCAACATTGCTCCCAAAGAATGGCCCACATGTTCATCATTACATACATCATGGCAAAATCACATATCTTAACGGGCCTTGAATATACGACAGGTGGGCCATGCACCTGGGCCTCATATACATCACATTAGCCCCTCATATACATAATGTTGGGCCTCGCCAAAGGTCACGAACACATCACAGTGGGCCTCCTTACGCAGGCCATATATACATTATTACGAGCCTCACCAAATGGGCCACAAATGCATCATAATGGGCCTCATATCTATGCCCAGGTGGACCCAATCATATGGGCCTCAAATACAAGGCAGATGAGCCCTCTCACATGGGCCTCAAATACATCACATTGGGTCTCGCCCGCGGGCTTCAGATACATCTTAATGGGTCTCGCCCGTGGGCTTCAGATACATCTTAATAGGTCGCGCCCATGGGCCTCGGATACATCACAATGGGCCTCGTCCCATGGGTCTCCAACCTATCGCAATGGGCCTCATCAAATGGGTCGTAAATGCATCACCATGGGCCTCATATGCAACAAGTGGGCCGCATTACTTGGGCCTCTTGTGCATCAAATGGGCCATGTATCCAGGCCTAACAATACAAATAGGTGGGCCCTGCCCATGGC
Organism: Magnolia sinica; assembly: GCF_029962835.1. Classification (NCBI taxonomy): domain Eukaryota; kingdom Viridiplantae; phylum Streptophyta; class Magnoliopsida; order Magnoliales; family Magnoliaceae; genus Magnolia; species Magnolia sinica. The sequence continues at coordinate 48,620,145 of NC_080590.1, forward strand.
CTAAAATACGTCATGATGGACCTCATGGATGGGCCATGCTAATGAGCCTTAAGTGGGCTTGGACCACACCAAAATCATCACAATAGCTGTAAGTGTAACAAGTGTATCACTATATATTATCATCCCATGGGGCACATGGCCCATTAATGATGACCAGCACTGCCGAAACACTGTCCATATAAATCAGCACCATCCCAACATTGTCCATGTAGATCAGCACCATCCATTGTCCAGGTGCATCAGCACCATCCAAACATTTCCTATGTAAATCCGCGCCATCCAAACCTTAGACAACACGTCCAAACATTGTCTAGCACCGTCCAGCATAATTTGGACGGTGTGGATGAAATAATACATCATGGTGGTGTCGAGGTAGTGGCCCAGCAGAGATTTAAATCGGCCTTAGCTAGGCTCAAGCATTAAAACGAGCTTGCCAATGGATGGATGGTTTGGATGGCACACATCCACACATGGGATCCACAGAATTTGCTGACGTCAGTCCAACAGTGGGTCCCACCATCTAAACGGCTTAGATGTATATATACATCACGCGGGACCCACGGAATGTGCTGACGTCAATCAGCAGGTGGGTCTCCCCATCAAAACGGTTTGGACGACATAGATAATACACATGCATCATGTGTGGCTGGCTGCTGGCCAGCGTACACAAGCCAAACCCGTTTCTTCCAAAATAGGTGAGTCCCACATGGGCCCACATGTTCATAATATATATATATATATATATATATATATATATATATATATATATATATATATATATATATTATGAACGTGTGGGCCCATGTGGGACTCACCTATTTTGGAAGAAACGGGTTTGGCTATATATATAATATTATAATATAATGTAATATTATAACATATATACATACAGATATATATATATATACATATATATAAAATATTATATTTAATATAAATGACAATGTCCAGGCCCCGGACGGCCTGGACAGACACATATCTCAAGGAGTAGCCCCACACGTGGGTGGGTCCCACCGTCTAAGGACGGTGGATACACCACACGCATTATGGTGTGGCCCACCCAAATGGGTGGATAACTTGGATGGGTCCCACGGACCCCACTGTTAGTTCACACCTCATTGTTAGCCACCCCACTAGGAATCGGTACTAAGACCTCAGTGTTGAAACAAGGTATCTTTCACTCAGTCTACCAATTGAGCTATGGATCTAGGTGTGTTAGAATAAATACATCAAGGAGGGCCCCACCCACACGTGTGAGGTGGGCCACGTCCTAGATGGACGGTTGGGATGACATATAAACATCATGGTGTGTCTCGCATGGATGGGGTCTACCGGTAGATGTCATAGATGTAAACATCATGGTGGGCCATACACCTCATTATCATCATTACCATAAAAAAAGACAGAGAGAGAAAGAGAAAAAGGAGAGGTCGGATGGTGATGGAGGGACCCTGCCACTATGGGCCCTTCATGGTTGCAATACATAAATCAAGATGGGTCCCACCATATGTGGGCCCTCAAATCACAAAAATTAAATCATAAAACACCCACCGTTAAATCTCCACTTCTTTTTTCCACTAATGTAATCTAAAGCTCCAAGGGGTGTAATTCAACGATCGAGATAGACTTTGGATGGTGGAGATGGGAGGTAGAAAGGTGGGCCATACTAACTCCTCTCTTTTTTCTCCTTGGAAGCCATGGAAGTTTCCTCCTTTTGGAATTGCTTGAAAATGAAGAAATGAGAGATAGGGAGAGAGGTGATGAGAGAGAAGTGATGGGAGAGAGGGATGGTGAGTGAGTGATGGGTGATGGAGAGAGTTAACTTTTGGGTACTTGGTTGTAAGAGAGTTAAGGGTTACTTGTACTTAAGGATGGGATGTGGTACTTGACATTTGATGTGATTGATTTGATATTTCTCTTGGGATTTGCAATGCGTGGCGTTTTCCTTGAACTAAACGCGGGCCTACATCTCCTAGCCCAAGTATCGCCTCAGCACTAATACACAGCGTCAGAATAGCGGCGACGGCGCAGTTGCAAGGGTACAAGTCTCGGTTTGAGTTGACTCTGATATACGGGACACGACTCAGGATCGCGCGCAAATGCCGATAACAGATCGCGGATCGCGGGAGGACCAAGGAAGCCTACAGAACGGTACGGTCTAGGATATGAGCCTTACAAACATGACAATATTATACAACTTTTCCCACATCACGTACCAATTATGGACAGTAATACCGCTCTTCCACAAGAGCTCGTGTCTTGTATTGCCCAAGGTGTCCACTGAGGCCACCTCCATGTAGCTCCTGAATAATCTGCTGTCTCAGAGAACTTTAGAGGATGCACAATCGATTCCCTTTGAAGAGGAAACCTTCCTGCATTTGAAGCTCATTGGGTTGATCTTCTTGGCACTTTATTCAAGAATCTTTGAAGTCTTCATCCTCGGCATACAGTTCCTTGAGACAGTCGAAGCCAACCACCTTATTGTTCATCGTAACAAGTAGTGATGCACGACGGGTGCATCAACCACCTTATTCTGCTGCCCTGACTTGTGCTTCAGAACGAACGTTAATTCCTATAAAAATGTAACCCATCTAGCATGCACACGATTCACATTAGTCTGACTATTAATAAACTTTAATGCTTGATGGTCAGTGTACAGAACAAACTCTCTTTGAATTAGATAATGCCGCCAATGTCACAGCGCTTGAATGATTACATACAACTCAAGCTCATATATTGACCACTTCTTTCGAGCTTCGTTGAGTTTCTCGCTATAGAAGGCTACTGGCCTGCCTTCCTGTGATAATACCCCTCCAATTCTGACATATGAAGCGTCACACTCAACCTCAAACAACTTGTCGAAATAGGAAGCACCAGGACCGGTGTTGTAGACAAACGATACTTGATCTCATGAAAGCCTTTGTCAGTTTCATTTGTCCACTGAAACTGTCCTTTTTTTCATACAATCTGTAATAGGCGCGACTATTATGCTAAAATTTCACACAAATCGATGATAGAAAGTTGCCAACTCATGAAAACTCCCTACCTCATGAATGTTTATAAGGATCGACCATTCCCTAATGGCTCACACCTTTTCATCGTTCACACGAATGCCCGTGAACATTTCAACAAATTCTAGGAACAACAAGCTGTCCATTAAAAAACTACACTTCTTCAGTTGAGGTACAACTTGTTAATTTGTAGGACCTGCAGCACCTACTTGAGATATTTCCTATGCTCTGTATCATCCTTACTATATATCAATATGTCATTAAAATATACTACCACAAATCAGCCAGTGAACGGTTTTAGAACTTAATTCATCAAACGCATAAAAGTACTTAGTGCGTTCAATAGGCCGAAAGGGCATAGTCAGTCACTCATACAACCCTTCCTTAGTCTTGAATGCCGTTTTCCACTTATCACCAAGTCAGATACGAATTTGATGGTACCCGCTCCTTAGTTCTAATTTAGAGAATACCTTAGCCCCTTCTAGCATATCGAGCATGTCGTCCAACTATGGTATTGGGAACCGATATTTGATAGTAATTTTGTTGATTGCCCGGATATCAACACACATGCACTAGCTTTCATCTTTTTTTGGCGTTAATAATGCTAGTATGGCATATGAGCTCATGGTCTCTCTCAAGGGACCCTTATGGATCAATTCCTCCACTTGTTTCTGAAGTATCTTACACTCCTTCGGACTCATCCGATAATGAGGGCGGTTGAGCAGGCTAGCCTTAGGGATGAGATTTATGTGATGTTGGATGTCTCTCATAAGGGGTAACTCATCAGATAAATCTTCAAGCCAAACTTCTTTGAATTCGTTTAGCAATAATCTTAAACTTGGAGGAATGGTTGAGGGTTCTGATTCCTCACCCTTCACCACTAAAGCGTATACCTTACCAGTTTCTTTAGATTCCTTATTGAAATCATGAATGGTCAAGAGGGAACTCCCCTCCACTTTAGAGGCTTCAAGGTGGTTCTTTAGTGCCATAGGGGCAATGATTATTTTTCGACTATCTTTGACGAATATTGAAACATTGTTTCTTCCTCGATGGGTCGCATCATGGTCCGATTGCCAGGGTCGACCGAGTAACATATGGCATGCTTTCATGTCGACTATGTCATAAAGTATTTGATCCTTATAATTTTTATCAATTGAAAATGAGATAGTGTATTGTTCAGTTACCTTGGTCTTGTTCACCTTTTTTATCCAGTCAATTGAGTACGGGGAAGAATGTTTTGTCGTTGGTAGCTACAACTTGTCCACCATTACTCTTGAGACGATGTTCTTGCTACTACAACTGTCTATGATCAAATCACAAACCTTTCCATTGACAGTGCATCACATAAGGAATATATTATGTCGCTATGGATATAATTCCTTTCGTACGGTATACGGTAATCGCCTCACAACTAGAGATTCACCACGATCCTCGCCAGTCAAGTCATCGCCATCTATTATTTTCTCAGTGGCCTTATTTATGTCATCAAAGCTATGGTCTTCTTCTGCGGCCTCACATTCAGTGCCCATTTCATTTATGGTCAAGTGTGCTGCAGGACATTGAGGATAGGTGTTTAATAAGTGGCCCGGTTGGCCACAGTAGTAACAATTGTTTGACCTTGGCCGAATGTAAGGATTTGGAATTCTACTTAGGCCCGTTGTTGTAATTGTTACACGCTGAGGCTTAGATGAGTCACTCCCCATATCACGATTTACAATTGTAGGAGGTTGAGGACATTATCCTACTGGTTCTTTTCCTCGTGCCTGCACTAGATCCTGCGCGAGACCCATTATGGAGAGTTGAGTTGAAGGATAAGACTGATTCAAAACTCTTGCAAGCTGCAATTCTGCCCTACCTACCAACTCAACTGCTTCATCCATGGTCTTAACTAAGTGCATTTGAACTCGATCCTCAATTGTCGATCATAGCCCTTGTATAAATCTGCCACCTTCTGTGACTCAGATTCTGACAGATCATTTCGTGTTGCCAATCGCTGAAATTCTTCAGTGTAATTTGTGACGGTTTAATTTCCTTATCGGCAATTCTGGTATTGCTGGAATAATATTTGCTCATAATCACTGGAGAGAAATCGTGATCGAAGAAGACGTCTCATCCGTGGCCATGATGAGATAAGCACCTTGTTCTGTAGGCTCGTGAGAGTTATAATTGCTCTCACCATGCAAAAGCACCCGATTTTAATTTAAATGGTACCAATTTTATCTTCTTATGATCTGACATGTCCATATAATCAAAATATCTCTTCACTTCGGTTAGCTAATCGAAGAAATCTTTTATGCATAATAAACCATTAAAACTAGGAAGTTCAGCCTTACATCGATAGTCTCTTTCAGCACAATCTAAATGATTGCTTCCATGAATTGATCATCAGGCAAAACCTTCATTAAGGTCCTCATTGCTAGAACTTGAATCATTTGGTATAACCATATGGTTTGCCACTTGTAGTGCTCTATGGAAATCGAGGTTGCGCTGTATAGCAACCACGGGCGGTAGAGCAACCACAGGCGGTGGAGCACCGCTTAGGGCTTGAGGCGGAAGTAATGCATCCGCAAGACAGTCAAGGGTTGCCTGTAGCCCTTACATGGTCAACTGACTCTCCCGGTGGAAAGCTTTCATTCTTTCCACAAGATCACGAATCTCTGAATCATCGTCCACAAGATTTTGGCTTATACCTTTGTTGTTTGCCATCGACCTGAAGGGAATCCTCACTTTGATACCAATTGATGCAAGGAAGAATGTGATGAGGTCGAATACCGTCTTCCTCAAGAGGATAATTGTCCCGAATCCACGAAACTTCTCTAGATTCCTCACAGAGACTTCTCGAATCCATGAGAAAGAAAGCAAGCAAGATGAAAAATAAATTCTATAAAATTTGAAATTGATTAATGAATGAAATAAACAAGTTCACAACCCTTTAAACAGGAGTACCAAGCAATGTGAGAGAAATCTGAAGCAAACTACAACTAAAACTCGTAGAATTTACAACTTACTATAAATAGTAAACTTACTATTTATAGACCGTCGTGATGTCTACTTGTGCGCAAGGTTTTCCACCAAAAATAGTAAGTATCCTATTTGGCTTCACCAAACCGTTCTCCTAATTATTCTAAGCTCTTTTCACGTTGGGTGCAACTCTTAAAGCCCAACGGATGAAGAGTTATAATCAAACCAAAACGTACTATTTATAGTAAAAATGGAATTAAAATAGGGAAATGACCATCGATCCGGGGGTATTTCACAAATTCGGCTTGCACAACTCGGCATAGCAGGGTTGGTTGGCTAAAGTAGCTCATTCTACCTCAAAATCATATATTTTACACCCACTACTCATTCCAAATTGTGAGATATGTCCGATCTAAGGTCTAACAGTTCAGATCACTTCTATCGTCGACTGGGACTCTTCTGATCCATCTTGGCCATGAAATTTTCTGCCACCCACTCTACATTACGTATCCATTACATTAAATGTCTTATCAATATTGATACATATACTTAAATTGATTTTTATTTTTTATTTTTTTTTGGAAGATGTGAATAAATGCAAATGAGCAATAAAGCAAAGGAGCAATAAAGAAAAATTGTCAGTAGAACAATAAATACAATATTCTCCTCTGAACTTGGTAAGATGTAAATGGACATAGACAAGATAATAGCCTAGGAAAGTGCGCACAAATAAGTTACTTGCTCGAGAAGATATTTTCTTATACACATGCTGGAATGTAAAAGGACACTTCTTATTCACAAGGGGGAATGTAAAAGGACACACTTAAGTGAAGGCTTAAGAGACTTGTGCACGAATGCACAACCAACCAAAGACAATGATCTTTCATGACACATACCATAAATGAATGTCTACATGTGGTTAATGACGGGCTAGAAGCACAAAGATCATGTGGAGCCATTTTGAATAAAAAAAAAGTGTAATCAGCCACATCTGCTAATTGATTGGATAATTGATCTCGAGGATCATGGAGTTTGCATGCAAGCCACTACCTCTGAAAGACTACAAAATTAAGCAGAGAACAAAGAGCTCTAGGCCCTATGTCAATCCAACACAACTCTTATACAATGTAATGCTGCCTAGCCTTCGCTTGCCATAGACACCTTTCTTAGTTTAGATTCAATCTTAACTACTCCACTGCTGGCCAACAAAATGCTGCAAAAAGCATGGATCAATCAAATTATTCTACCCTATGTCCACGAACACACTATTGGACTACTAAAGGATATCTTGAAGTCTCAAATAGATGGCCAGTGAGGCCTTCTTGCTTAGGTGCTTAGAGATACCATCGCTGCCTCACCTACGATGTTCAGTTTCGTAACCAACAAATTGTCGTTATCCACAATTATCTCTCCTACAAACAGTTAGTCAAATCATGATAGTCTTGCCTACGAAGGGAGGTTTCGAGTAATGAACGAAAGTCATTCCCGCAACTATCATCCCAACAAAATTTGGTTTCAAGTGACGAAGAGAGTGCCATCTTATCAACTTTCTTGCTTATGAAGTATGGGGTTAGGTGAAGACCAAAATATCATTCTTAATGACTAGCTCATTTATGAAGCCCAATGGTGCGGGAAAATGTCATTAACGACCGTCTCACTTGTGAACCCCAACTATGCAACAAACGGACTATCGAAGATCTGTTTGCCATTAGATGTCTTGCTTATGAAGCCCAGTTCATTCTATTTGAGCAATGAATAGATGACCATTCTCATGATTCACAATTGTCTTACATAACAAAGCTTAGCCACGTGACAAATAAATTATCATCTCTTGACAACTATCTTGTCATGAAGTCAGCTGAGCACTTTCTTGCCTGATGACTTTCTTGCTTCGAAGTCTGGTATTTTAGCAAACTACAAATAGATTGTCATCAGTTATCATGTTTTACAGTTTTTTTTTTTTTTTTTAATTCTTTTTATATCTTTTAGTCATTTATAGTTACAAATACAACATTAATATTGTTGCCTTCGGACTCAATTTATCTTTTATCTATATTGCCATATTGTTGAATAGTGTGAGCTATTGCACATTTAATTGAAAATCCTTTCACTCGAATGGTAGAAGAATAAACCCTTTCCTTCGCAAATCGCATAATCCCATATCTAATCTTAAACCGTCTATTTCAATATTTAGGGTCACAAGGTGTTCCGTTCAATTAGAACTGCATTCAGCTCCAATAAGCTCCTCACATGCATAGCGTGTAAAATAAAATTTGAGCAAAACACTATAAGTAACATGAGAAGGATAACTTTGCGTGTTAAGTGATGTTGCATGATGAACCACTATTATTTAAATGGATTCAACCCTAGCCAGCCAGCTGGGTGGTTCTGGGTCACCATCCAATCCAAGTCCCGCGCACGCGTGAAGAAAATAGGATTAACATAAAAATGCCAACCGGCGGTTGACAGATTCGACATAAATTCATGAACATCTCAAGACAAATCGGCTGAAGAATAGGGTTTTGCTTATCCACATCCGGAAAGGTAACAGATGGACAGTGTTCTGTACATTTATGCCCATCGTCTGATCATCTACACCGTCAATCTGATGGTCCTCATCGTCGATGGAGAATCTCCTGAAAATTTTCTAAAATGGGAAAATACCAACATTTAGATACTTGGGCATGTTTTACATTGAATGTGGCAATGTGGCAGCATTTTCAACTTCATATCTTTTTATGGGACAGACATTGAGTTTAAAAACTCCAATCTGGAATATCTTTGTGCAGATACCCAATTCACGAGCCGATCTAATCTACGGTTTGGATGACCGTCACTTGGTCCCAGTGTAATAGAATCTGAGACGTCGAACATCTGCGCATTTGATTATGAGCCTGATCTTATAAACCATGGTGAGAAACAGTCCAGAAGAGGAAATCCAATAAAAAAAAGAACAGTTGACTCCGAACACCTGTGAGGAAATTTCCATTGTATACATCCAATGAGAAATGCCAAGTGCACTCTCACACGTCGAGATAAGGAACATGCGTGGACGATTTGAACCGTTCATTAGGAAATTCCCACACCACGTTTCAAAACTCGGGCGGATCTGATCATGAGGTTGGCCACGTGTATGCACAGGATTTGAACATTGGTCATTTTTCTTGAATGATATTTAATTTATACGCGTCTGCCACACCTGGGGACGACCATTTAAGCTTCATTTTCAAGACATTGAATCTACTTGGTGGGGATCTCCAGATGAGTGGATTTCGCCGGGCACACAGGCTCCACTTCCCCACGTGTGGGTACAGAGCACTCCCTGGGTTTTTTTTTTTTTTTTTGGGTAATTTTATCAGAAAATTTCACCAAGTAGCCGATATTGCAAGAAAATAGTTTTGAGGCTGCACACTTATCAAAACATTCTTTAAAAGTTTAATTTACCTTTTGAAGAGTCGTGCACAGTTCAAAATCCATGGCATCTGCTTCATATATGAACCGACTTGCGTTTGTCACATTGCCATGACATGTTTATGAAATCTACATCAACTACTTAATTGTGTGAATCAATTTTAAATGTAGGTCTAAAAATGTCTTCATTCTTGATTCAGATGGGCCAAATTATTAGAAAAGGTATATAGGACAACAATCACCCTCCAAACTTTTTATAACATTATAGCGCCCGCTTGAATCATAGATTTTCTTGAGTTTTGGATACCAGGCTTAAATTTTGGTGTGACATCTAATGATTTGAGTAGATTTCACATAATTATCACAACGGACTTTACAAAAAACTCAATGGTACCTCTTTCCAAGTTGTTTCGTTTGATATAGGCCATCTGAATCATGGGTAAACTAAATTTTTTGGCCTTAGATCTAGCATGGGATTAAACATCTAATGACCGAAGTGGATTTTCAGTACACATCATGGTGGGTTGGAGGCAGTCTCATTTATTTTTATTTTTTTAATATAGAAAAAGAAATCTCATTCAAACAGCCGGGGAGTAGTGTAGGAACAAGGATGTCTGGTGTTGTAAAACTTATTTGGCTCCTCATGATTTATGTGTTTTACCTACACCTTTTCATCCAATTTTTCATACGCCATCAGCCCAAAACTGATGTAGATCCAAATATTGGGAGGAGTGCACCATCGGAAACAGTGGTTATTGTAGGCCCACCGTTAAAATTTTCTGTGGGGGCTACAAAAGTTTTGGATGAAGCTGATATTGTGTTTTTCATTAGTCAATGTTTGTGTTACCTAATCAACAGGTTGGATAGAAAATAAGTAATATAGTGGGCTTAAAACGTTTTAATGGCGAGCATTCAATCACCACTTTCTTGTGGTGTGGTCCATATGAGATTTGGATCTACCTTGGCTCACGCCCTCAAATGATATGAAAAAATGGATGGATGGCATAGATAAAAGGAGCTAACAGAGCTTTTCCAGCACCACACGTTAATTTTGTCCGAGTTGTGTGCTACACGTGCACCGATACGAATCGGTAGGTGTTCCATAGTGACGCCTGCCCCACCTTGATTTTTGGCAGGACCCACCTTGATTTGTTTGTGAAAGCCACTTTGATATTTGTAATTCCATGTTAGGTATACAGATAAAAATCATACTTACACGAGATTCACATTGGCCACGCCAAAAGAAAAAGTTAAGAGAGAGACATCTACTATTGATATTTTTTTATTGGCCTGCTGTGATGACCACACCAAAAGAAAAAGTTAGGAGAGACACATCTACTTTTGATATTTTTTTTATTGGCCTGATGTGATTATTATGTGAAGTCAACTTGAAGGATTGTATAACTTTTAAAAATCTAGTCATAGGCTCAAGACAATCCTTAATTCAAGTGGGCTACACCAAGGAAAATTGTTTGGAGGGTGAGCGTAGCCCTGTATACCTTTTATAATCATTTGGTATACTTGTATAAGACGGGATGGTTTTTTAGCCCTACACTTAAAATTGGGTCATGCGGTTGGTGGTTGGTGGTTGACGTGGATTTCAAAAACACATCTTTGTGGGGCCTACACATCTTCATTGCCAACGTGAGCCAAGGTGGATTCTCTCACAAGAGTAAAGTAGACTTTTTCTCTCTTATCCATACTTAGGTATGGATGTTTTGGTAAATATCCAACCCTAAAGTATTTTCTTCTAATATATGTATTATGAGTAATTTTTGGATAATTTAAAAAAATATATATATATTTAGAGGCTTTTGGAGTAGAAATTATGAAAATCCTGTCATCCATTCTTTCTTTAAAAATTAGTGAAAGTTTAGACTTTTGGGGCCCACGTGGTATGTTTATAAAGTCCCACCCGTTCAACACCTACCATGATGATCGCATGAATAAAAAATCAAACCAATCAAATCATTAGATGGGTCACACTCTAATTTACATTTTTTTGAGTGCTGTATATTATTTTTTATGAATTGGCGCACTTTGTGTATGGATCTCTAATATTTTTTATTCACCTAATAGTCACATTGGTATATACCTATTGGAGGTTGGATGTCTAACGCATACTACGTGGCCAGGCGGTTCTGGTTTCTGAAAAAATAAAAAATAAAAACGAGGACAGTAATGTAATGGAATTTATATCACAAACATCCTGAATAAGTTGGATTCTACTAAACAATGCATCCAGTAACTGATATTTCAGTCCAGTTCTTTTTAGAAGGAGAAATTACAATACTGCCCTCTTTTGCATTTTTTAGGCAACAAAGTGAAAAAAAAAAAAAAAAAAAATTCAAGGGCCCACTTGCAACCCATCCAACATATGCTCACCAACATAATCATTAGAGCAACAAAGAAATGCATATCATAAGGTGGGCAATTCATAAAAAATAATCTACACCATTCAAAAATACCCAATGCAAGTGTAGCTTATCTAGTGATCTGATTAACATGATCTTTTGTTCATATTATTACCATGGTGTGGTGCATAAGTTTAATGGGTTGGATGTTATACAATAGCACGTGGACCCCACAAGTCTCGAGCTTCACTATTTTTGAAGAAAAATTAAATGATAGCAGTTTTGTAATTCATCCCTCAAAAGCAGCTTTATGTAAGTTCAACCAGTGGAGACATTAGTTGGTGAAATATAGATGGATTCGTTGGGAATTTGACCTAAGAATCATAATATTCTCTTTCGAAAATAAATCATTGCCCTATCATACGGCTCATGCCTAGGCTCTTTTTTTATTCTTCTTCTTATTTTTATTTTTGGGTTATTTAGGCATGGTTGTTTGCCTTTTCATAAATATACCTCCCTTTAAGTTATTTAAAGTAATGTGCTTAATATTTGAAAACATGGTGAGGAAACCTCTTAACTAATTTGTACTAATTATGGCAGATGGAAAGTGCCGTTAAGGCCTAAGAATAACCATTTTGTCCATAAGGGCACTCGTTTTCACATATTTATCTTTCATTTTCTGGAGAAAATATGCAAAAGAATTTATAGGGCCTATCATGATATATACGGTGGATAAAAAATGTTCGTCCATTTTGTATGCTCATTTTAAGCCGTGAGCTAAAAGGACGAGGTAGATTTTAATTGCAAGTGTTTCTAGCAATGGTGGACAATCTTAAAACTGTAAAATAGACTTACCTAATGTGGTCAGTTAAGCATTAGATATATCTCATTTTCGAATTCGGTGGACAGTGTGAATTTTTCACAAACACCACATTGGGGCGCCTCACTTTATTTACCACCCAATGATGTGGGGTGGAGTTGGTGTGAACCTGGCATCAACCAACAAGTGTGGCCTTAATAGTAAGGCCCACCTTGATACATGTATTGTATATCCACGTTGTCCAACTTTTTGATAAGTTCACACAAAACTAGATGAAGGTAAAAGTAAATATTAATTTGGTCCAAAATTTGTGTGGCCCATAAGAAGTTTTAATGGTAAAACATTATAGTTTTCAATGTTTGGTCCATCTAAGATCTGGATTTGTTTAATTTTTAAGCCATGCCCTAAAATGATCAGGAAATATAGATAGATGATGCGGATGTACAGTGCATACATCAAGGTGTGAGGGCAGCATAGTGTACGGTGAAACCTGGGGTCACATCTAATCCACTCCCTCCCATGGGGATGCAGATTGCTTATCAAGGCTGCCAATAGCAAGGCGGCTACTAGACAATGCTTTATGGGCCTCACAATGATGTGTGTTTTATTTATATTGTCCATCCCTGTTGGATAATTATTTTAGGGCATGAGCTTAAAAATGAGGTAAATCCATGTCTTAGGTGCACTACACCGTAGCAAAATAGTGGTCAGTGAACACTCACCATTGAAAACATCTTAGAGTCCACTTCAAGGTTTATTCGTCATCAAACATGTTGATTAATTAGGTCATAAAGACCATATTAAGGGAGAATACAAATATCAGCTTGATCCAAAACTCATATCGCCCCAAAGTATTTTTTAACGGTGGACATTAAGTCACCATTGTTTCCAGTGGTATGGTCCATCCAAGATTTGGATCTACATCAGTTTTGGGATATAGTCATAAAATGAGCTGAAAATAAAGATGAACGGTGTGGATATACAATTGGTATATTAAGGTGGGTCCCATGATCAGACCGCACTGTTTTGCATGAGATAAGATGTGCATCTAACCCATTCCCCTCTAAGGGAGCTGCCGATAAATTACAACCGGGTGTTTTAACATTTGAATGACCTATCTTACCCCACTGCATTTAGGGGCTCACCGAGATGTTTAGGAGAAATTCACTCTTTATATCCATTTTGGCAAATCATATTAAGATATGAGACAAAAAAATAAAGTAGATTTGAAACTCAAGTGGGCCATAAGAATGGAAACATTTAGGCCTTTCAAAACTTTTTGAGCTTAACCATGATGTTTATATGCAATCATTAAATGGCCCAATTGTTTATAATGTCACTACCACTAGGATGAATTGAAATAATAAAAATATCAGCCAGAATGCAATCATAAAGTGGCCTAATTGTTTATGAGGTCACTACCACTCGGATGAATTGAAATAATATAAATACCAGCCAGAACTAAAGCTTACGTGGCCCTATAAATATTTCAACGGTGGCCTACAGTCTCCACTATTTTCTGTTGCGTGAGTAACTTGAGCTCTGGATTTGCCTATTTTTTTGCTCATACCATAAGATGATATGACAGAACTTGCGAACTGGGTAGAGTTCTCACAAACAACCTAGTGCTTCCACTAGCTTGAGATGATGAGCATTAACCGCCAGTCAGTCTGCTACATGTTTTAAACGATGGGCATTTTAGCCTTTTTCAAAATACAGTTTGAGAACCTTATGCTATGACGCCAAGTGATTAAATCTAGGGGGCCAATGGGCCGGGCTCGAGAATGACAGAATGATAATTTTGAATACAGCAGGCATTACCGCCCGGCTCAAAACAGTTCAAAATCCGAGCCAAGTCTGACCCAAGCCCGTCGGACGCGGATTGCGTGATGCCCGTCCCATCTCCAGCTGGGAACGGTCAGGAGCTTTGTGTGGCCACCGTAATGTATGGGTCTTATCCACACCGTTTTCCTATCATTTTAGGATATAAGCACAAAAATGAAGCGTACTCAAGGCTCAAGTGAACCACACCACTGGAAGCAGCGGTGATAATGATTTTCACCTATTTTCCATCCAATTTATTCATAAAGTCACATAGACATGGATGAAGAGAATACAAAAATATCAGCTCCATCCAAAACTTCTGTGGCCCCCACGAAGTCTTCAACAGTAAGAGTTTAATCCCCATTGTGTAGTCTACTTGAGCCTTGGATCAGCCTCGTTTTTGAGCCAATATACTAAAATAATACAAAAAAATGAATGGACAATGTGGATAAGACCGTGGCCACTCAAAGCTCCTGTCTGTTTCCAGCCGGAGACAGGCAAGGGTAGGACGCAATCCGCGTCCAAGCCCGTCCTGCGGAAGCCCCAGTTAAATCCATATCAGATCAAACAGGCCGGTGATTTACTTTAAATATTTTAAAAGTAGGTGGTTTGATGCTAATAGACCAAAATGTGAGCGGGTTTTGTAAATGTCCTTTTATGTTTTTAGTTTTTGCAGCTTGACCCTCTAACTTTTTGGTTTTTTTTGCAACTTGTCGCACTAATCCACCGTTGACACTCCCAAGCAACCTTCTCCACATAACACCCTCCCCAAACTGCCATCTTCACATGACAACGCCCCACGCCAAAGCTACCTCCTTCACATAACACTAACCATCCATCAATGTCCACTAACCATCCATCAATGTCTAATCAAATCATTATCAACCCCTCGTCACCCTCCCCATCATCGACTACCTATCCATGGCTAACAGCACGCCCATCAAGACGGACGGCTCCGGAACATCTGATGGATTCATGGATGGCGACACTATGAGCAAGAGTGGCTTCAGCTCCAGCACCATTTGCATTATCCTCCTCATCATCGCCACCCTTTCCATTGCTTCCTACTTCAGCATCCGAGCTTGCTCATCCCCATCCCGCCCGCCTCGAGAGCTCGGGCCCACTCGTCATCAGCCGCCCAAAGCTGATAATGAAGTGGGCCTCGATGACGCCATTCTCTTGAACTACCCAACGCTACTTTACTCGCACGCCAAGATCCACAAAAAGGACACCATATCCTCTTGCTGCTCCATCTGCATCGCAGAATACAAGGACACGGACATGCTGCGGCTGTTGCCTGACTGCAAACACCTTTTCCATGTTAAGTGCGTGGACGCCTGGCTGCAGCTGCACCCAACATGCCCTCTTTGCCGCATGTCGCCTTTGCCGACCCCTCTTGCAGAGGTTGTACCGTTGGCAAGCGTGGTTTGAAGAGGGGATCTGCTTCTTCTGTTTTTTTTTTTTTTTTATTCTTCTTCTTCTGTACAATGTAAAACAGTTAGGGCCTGTTTGGATTTAGGTATAGTGGTGCATGTGTTGCATTGTGTGATTCTACTTTTGAAGTATACGCCCGACAAAAATTGATATACATCTACTTTCCCACTGCCCCCTTCTAAGGGGTGGTGGTTGGTACTATGTGGGTCCCACAATGATGTCTGTGACCCATCCATGCCGTTCATCTATTTTACGGGAAACAATGTTGAATGAAAGTCGACTGCGAGAAGAACTTATTGGGAGCCACGTAGGATGATTTCAGTGGTGGATATCCAATCAGTAATGTCTTGCTGAGGTGTGGTCCACCTCAGATTTATATCACTCTCATTATTGGGATGGAGCCCTAAAATGATCGGTAAAAGTGGATGATCTGAATGGATGAGATGGTTACATCATGGTGGGGCCCACAGAGCATCCACCATCAGCCATGGGGCGGGGACTGAGAGAGTAACCAATCTGATTCCATTAAAAACTTCGTAGAGTTTACTGTAATATTTATTTTATATCCAACCTGTTGATAAGGTTGTAAAGACCTGGATGAAGGGATGATACAAATATCAGCTTGATTCAAAGCTTTTGTAGCTCACAAAATGTTTTTAATGCCCATCCACTAGTGTTTCCTTTGATGTGGTCCACCTGGTATTTGTGTCGGCTTCATGTTTGGGCTTATGCCATAAAATGATTTGGCAAGATGGATGGACAGTTGGATATATACAATGCATGCATCAAGTTGGGCCCCACTGTCAGTGTCCCACCCACATCGCTGGATCGGGTCGCAGCTTAGTCGCATCCTAGCATCACCAGAGTAGGTGTTTGAAACACCTACCCATTGATAGATACTCTTTATTTATAGGAAAAAACCATTGTCTTTGCATTCAGAAGCTCTGTATTTAAAATATAATCTGATTGCCCCATAGATAATAGATAGTGACCATGTGTTTTTAGCTCCCCTAAATAATGGCAGACGTGAGAGAGGTCTGAACCATCCATTAATTGGGCCTCTGAACGCATGGATGCGATCTGGCCCAAAAATCATGCTGACCCATTCATCAAGCGGGTGCTCTGTACAAAAGCAAATGGACAGCGAAGCATTTTCCTTTGTCCTTTACTTTGTGCACCTTGGCCCACCTTGATGAGCCGATCAGACTGAATTTTCTTCATTGCATCTTCACAGTCGAGACTACCTGATGGATGGCCAGCTTGAATGTTCAACACAGGTTGCATGCATAGGAGCTGTGAGAGAAGTGTGTGGAATTAGCAGATGTTCTTGGGGACAGAAAATCGTCAATACTGCGTGGATGTGATTACAAAATGCGCATGGCATGACTGCCTTTAACAAATAATGTTGTAGTACCAGGCACAGATATGAAGATGGTGACCGGCTATTTTTAAGTAGAGATATTGTATGAACTGATCATTTGACGAGCATGTGATACAGTTTCGTGATCGATCATCCATGCTTCGCAAATTTGCCCAATCAAATTATTGAAGTTGGCAAATACGTAGCCTGCAACTGCATGGTTTATTTCATGGCTACTGGCTTCGCTAAATTCTTACTTGTGCTCTGGACTGAGCAAGTCGAGCCCATCTACAATTTGCTGAGCTGTCTGCCACAAACTCTGCAGAGCAAGTTTCTGAATTGGCGACCTTAAATTGGTTTCTTAAATTCCTCTGATTTACTATTTCTACTCCATTGAGGGTGTTTGGAACGGTGGATTCCATTTGGATTGGGTGGATGATTCGGTGGACGGGCTTGAATTGTCAACTGGGAGATCAATCAAGTAAAGTATTTCAATAGCACAATGAAACCCAATCACAAGGACTCTGAATTAAATGTGGAAAAATCCTTGCGGAAAAAAACTATGGCACAAAGCAACAGATATGTACTATGAAAGTAGAAAATTATAAGAGATAGAGATTATCCAATTCGAACAAGCCTCGAATCACCCAAGCTACACCGTTGAAACCCTAGGAACAAATTCAAAAACTCTAACATATCCCCTTATTCTCGATTACACTAATATATGTAGCCTTTATGAGAATCACAATTGAAATAGGAAACAAATCTCGCACTTACACAATTCTACGTAATCGTTCGATGACACCTTCGATAGCACGTTGACGGCATCAAATTTCTTTAATGCCATTGAACTAAATACCAAAATGTTCCAGCGACTAAACATGTGCTTTTCGAATTTTCTCGATGGCACTATAATGGGACTTCGATATCATCGACAGCTCGTCGATGGCATCGAACCTCTCTTGATGGCATCGAATCGGACACCGAAAGTGTCTAGCAACAAATCATGAGATTTTTAGATTTTCTGATGGCATCGAACGGATTATCAATGGCATCGATAGACCCTATTGCTAAGAGATTTGAGACATCAATGATAATATCTACCATGCCTTGAATCTACATTCCTTGTAGCTTCTTGTCCTCTTCTTTAATTTTGCATTACATTATAGCTCCACCAATGCTTCTCATGCATCCTTTGTCTTCCTTTTATGTATTCATCAAGCCTAGAGAAGTTGCACAGAACTTGAACTTTTCTGAAAGAACCATCTTAGTGACATGTCCGCCAGATTCACGCTCGTATAAATCTTCTTCAAAGTCACATACCCTTCCTCAAGCACCTGTCAGATAAAATGGTAATAAACATTAATGTGTTTAGTACATAAATGATAAACATAATTTTTAGCCAAATTGATTGCGCTTTCGCTATCACAATTGACCGGCATGACCTCTTATTGAAGCCCCAACTAATTTATCTTTCCTCTTAACTAAACACTTTCCTTGAATGCCTCTATCACTACCATATACTCAGCTTCAATCGTAGAAAGAGTTAGCACAGACTAAAGCTTCGATATTTAATTGATCGCTCCACCCGCTAGCACAAACGAGTAAAATGAAGTCAGCCTTCTACTGTCCACATTACCTACATAATTAGAATCCACATACCCTACTAACTTGGCCTCTGATTTCTCAAAAGATAAGATGTAATCCTATGTACCTCAAATATATCGAAGTAGCCATTTCACTATCTCCGAGTGTTGTTTTTTGGGGTTAGACATATATCTGCTAACAACACCCACCTTATATGAAATATTCAGTCTAGTACAGACCATACATTAAGCTGCCAACTGCTCTCGAATAAGGCACACGAGACATAACATACTTTTCCTCATATATTTTAGGATATCGTTTTAAAGAAAGTTTGAAGTGAGTCGTGCGGAGAACGTTGACCGGCTTTGCCTTGTCCATCCCATAATTAATTAATACCTTCTCAAGGTATTGTGTAAGGCCCGTATCATAGACTGTATCGTTCC
Organism: Magnolia sinica; assembly: GCF_029962835.1. Taxonomy (NCBI): domain Eukaryota; kingdom Viridiplantae; phylum Streptophyta; class Magnoliopsida; order Magnoliales; family Magnoliaceae; genus Magnolia; species Magnolia sinica. The sequence continues at coordinate 48,639,350 of NC_080590.1, forward strand.
ACCAACTCTCGTGATCATTCTCATTGAATTTCAGCGATCCGTGACTTGTAACCGGCATTTGCGCGCGACCCTAAGTTACATCCTATATATAAGAGTCAACTCGACCTGAGACTTGTACCCTAGCGACCGCGCCATCATCGCAGTTCTAATGTTGCGTCTCACGCGTTGATGCATACCCAGGACACGAGTTGTGGGCCTGCGTTTATTTTGAGGAAAACGTTGCACGTTGCGAATTTCGAAAGAATCTCTACCACCTTTCACATCAATCAATCAATCACAAGCCAAGTACACAACCCATCCCTCTCTTACACAAGCCTTACATAAAGTCAACTCTCTTTCTTTCCACCCATCCCTCTCTCATCTAAAATTCAACCAAGCCCGTACCCCTCCATCTCACTTTCTTACAACATCCATTCCTCTCATCCCATCTTTCTTATAACACCCTCTCCTCTCTCATTCTCTCCACCATTTTTCCAAGCTTCCATGAGAGAGAAGCTCTAAGGAGAGAAAAGATTAAGGCCCACTTCCTACCCCCTCATCTCACCATCAAACCCTTTAAACGTCATCATCCACCCTTAAAGAGAAAGCCTGTGAGCTAAGGAGTTCAAAAAGCTAAAGAAGAAGACCATTGGTGGGTGTTTATAGGATTAGATTGTGATTGTTGATGATGGGTTAAGTAGGGCCTACCGATTAATGGTATGGATCTCACTTTAGACCCTAGGTGTGAAACCCCTATCCTAGACCGTACCATTTTAGAGGCTTTTGCTGTCCTCCCGGTCAAATTTCGATAACCCTCAACCTGTATCCGACATTTGCACGCGATCCTAAGTTGAGTCCTGCATACCGAAGTCGGCTTGACCCGAAACTTGTACCTTAGCGACCACGCCGTCGCCACTATTCCAATGTCGCGACTCACGCACGATCCGATACCCAGGCCAGGAGATGTGGGCCCGCGTTCATCTCTAGGAAAACGCCGTGTATTGCGAATTCCAAGAGAATTTTTACGACCTGTCACATCAAATCAAGTCAACTACACCACCATACCTCATGTCACCTCACCCTACATTAAGTACAATGCCCATTCTCTCTTTTCTATAAGTCAACTCTCTCTCTCTTCCTACCCATCCCTCTTTTACACAATTTTCAACTAAACCCATGTCTTCCCATCCTCATTCTTTACAACACCCATCCCACCATTCCTTATCAATCCATCACCTCCCCCTCTCTCTCATTCTCTAAGCAATTCTCCAAACACCTAAAAACAAATTCCAACATCCAAACATTTTCAAGAGTAACATGTGTGACCCACTTTCCCACTCACTCATCTCCCATCTCAACCGTTCATCCTCCATCAACCTCCATTAAAAGGCAAGCCAAGGAGCTAAGGAGAAGGCCGATAGCTGGGTGATCCATAGTTAAATTTCTTATTTTTGGGACCACGTGTGGTGGGACCCATTGAAGCATACAATGTAAGAAATGGAGGGCCCATAGTGGCGGCGTCCCTCCTCTCTATCACGATCTCTCTCTCCTTCTCTCTCTATCTCTCTCATTGTTGACAACCCACATGGAGATTTACATATTTATCCATGCTATCCATTTAGTGGACCACACCATGGTCAACTTGTGAGGCCCACCCTGCCACCAGTCCATTTGGATAGGCCTTGATGAAGGGAAAACACAAATATCAGCTTAATTTCAGGCAGTTGGTGGACCACACATGTAGACCCACACCCGCGGGCCCTGTCTGGTTGCAAACGTCTGCATCCAGGGCGTCTAGGGCCTGGACGCTGGCTGTATATGGGTGTTATATGTTATGTATAATATATATGTGATATATAATATAATATTATATATATATTAAATACATTATATGGTGGGCTCTACGTGGGACCCACCGTTATATAGGTATTTCATCTGCTGCATTAGTAGCCATGAGACCCACCTTTAACATTGGTGGTCTGCACCGTCTAGATAGATCTGGACGGTGAGCAGTCACTCCCTCATTTTAGATGATATATATATAATATTATATTATATTTAACTATATAATATATGATATTATATTATATTATATAATATTATATTATATTTAACTATATAATATATGATATTATATTATATTATATAATATAATACATTGCAGGTGGGCCACGTATGTGGGACCCACCTGACGAACGGTTTGGATGGTGTATACAGTGCAGGTGGGCCACGTACGTGAGACCCACCTGACGGACTGATTGGATGTCTACCTCACGCAGCCAAGGCTGCTGTGAGGCTGACGTCACTGGTGGAACCCACCACGGTTATGTTTCATCTGCACCGTCCATGTGGGCGGTGTCACATACACCCCACCATAATGGATGCGGTACATGCAACCGTCCGTCCATTTGTCACGCTGGCCACTGGCCACGCTCGTGGACCCCAACTGCATATATGTGTTTCATCTGCACAGTCCGTTTGGACAGTGCCAGGTGTAGCCCCATCATGATGTATGTATAGTATCTACACAGTCCAACCGATTGATGCATGTGCTCCATTTATACCATCCATCAATGGATCCCATGACACCAGTAATTTTGTGGGGCCTGCTGGTGAATGTGTTATCTCTAAACCATCCATCCATTTGGCAGACTCATCTCAAGGCTTAAGACTGAAAATAAGATAGATCTAATATCATGTGGACCATACTACAGAAAACAGTGGGTTTGGACGTCTACCATTGAAACCCTTTAGGTACAGAAGTTTTGAACTAATATGATAGTAGTTTATCCTCTTAATACTTGGTCTTTGTAAACTTATGAACAGACTAGATGGAAATTAAATGCTATGGTAGGGCCCACTGGAATTTAATTGTGGAAATCATTATCACCACTATTATATGTGGTATGGGCCAGTTGATATTTTGACATGATACTCTATATTGATTTCTAAAAATGGAAGATCGACCCATTTAAATCGGCCCATTTGACTCGGCCTATTGACTTGGCCCATTTGATCTGACCCATTTGTTCGGCCCATTTGATCCGGCCCCTTTGATTCGGCCCATTGTATCGGCCCATTTGACTTGGCCCATTTGATTCGACTAATTGACTCGGGCCATTTGTATCGGCCCATTTGATCGGCCCATTTGACATGGCCTATTTGATTCGAGCCATTTGACTTGGCCCATTTGATTCAGCCCATTGGCTCGACCCATTTGACTTGGCCCATTTGATTTGGCCCATTGACTCAGCCCATTGATGCGGCCCACTTGATGTATATAATGTCGATCGATGCAGCCTATTGTGATATATTTTGGCCTGTGCGAGAGGCCCATTTTGTTGTATTTGTGACCCAGTTGATAAGGCTTGTTGTGATGTATTTGTGGCTCAGTTGATAAGGCCCATTGTGATATATTGTGGCCCGTGTGGCTAGGCCCGATGTAGTATATATGTGGCCCTTGAGTGAGGCCTAATGCGATGAATATATGGACCAATGTAATGAGTGATTTCACTATAATGCATATAATGATGTTTGTGTGGACCACTCCTTAGGAGCAATGTTGGTTAAATGGCCACATTGATGGGCGATGATGGTTAAACGTCCACATCGTAACCTTCCCTTAGGCCTGATTCACGTCATTCTCTAGTGGGTTATCCCAAATGATAGGGCCCCATTGATATTGCTCGGTCCATCATCGGCTGTCCATCCATGGATCTCGCCTTGCGTCGAGGCCGATTCCGACTTGTCGAGGCTGATTGTATAGGCCGATTCCGATTGTCGAGGCCGAGTATTGAGACTGATTCCGAGTGTCGATTCTGATTTGTCAAGGCCAATTGTATAGGCCGATTCTGATTGTTGAGACTGAGTATCAAGACCGATTCTGATTGTCGAGGCCAAGTATTATGACCAATTCCGAGTGTCGATTCTGATTGTTGAGGTCGATTTTAATTGTCAAGACCGATTTTGATTGCTGAGGTCGATTGTCGAGACCTATATGATATATATGCGACCCATAGTTGAGGCTCATTGTGTTGTGTATTCAGCCCAATGTGATGTATATGCGGTCCGTATTTGAGGCCCATTGTGATGTGTATTCAACCCGTGTTTAAGGCCTAATGTGATGAATATGAGGTCTATGTGATGAGGCCCATTGTGATGCATTTGAGGGTCAAGCGATGGAGTCCATTGTGATGTATATTAGGTCCATGTGAGAGGCCCATCGTGATGTGTATTAAGCTCTTGAGTAAGGCCCATGGTGTTGTATATTAAGTCCTTGTGTGAGGTCATGGGTCCACTATATGTTAGGCTCTATGTGGGACATTATTTGGGGGCAATGTTGGTTAAATGTCCACATTGTCGATGTCGATTGTTGATGTCAGTTACTGATACCAATTATGAGTATGTGACAGCATAACATCATGATACATGCCCATACGTATTATTCACATGTTTATTATGTGATATGATTGACCATTGCATATGCCATAGTGCCGGTTGTTATGAGACTCCCTGATAGGCGGAGATTGTCTCACATAAGCGCACAGTATGCATAGGATTGATGCATTACTGGATTGTATTACTCATGCATCTTACATTATGTGCTGTGATTACTGTACGCCTTAGCGACATCAGGGTCGTAGCCTCCACAGGCATATCGTGGATGGCCAGATGAGACACCAAAAATCTGTTACTAGTATCGGGCTACCATAGATGACCCTGGGTGAAAATTTCTAAACTCTTTTGGTACTAAAGGACGCTCCAACATCAAGATCGAGTGGATATATATATGAATGCATGAGAGTCGTATACATGTAGGCCGCGTCTCTCACTATATCGTGGTCAGTTGGGAGGGGGTGTGGCCTTACCCGCCTGAGGGAGTAGGTATAACTAGGCTGAGTCTGACTAGCTCCTTAATGGCTCTACTATCAACGAACCAGGTAGACATTAGTATACTATTGGTAGGTGGGTAGTGAGGTCTTTTTCACTCGCTGGGCTGCACGAACTGCAGGGGCGGTAGCCAGTTTAAAGTGTACTAGACCCCGGTGATGATCCCAGATATGTACAGTATAATTATGTGGACTTATTGAGCTAGAGTTGCATACTCATTCATTCATTCATTCACTATCCACTCTGGCTAGTGGTGCGCAACTATTTGTTACGTGTACCTTCTCAATGGCCAGGATTTCGGTTGGGGCGCGCGACTAACCTGAGATCAGGAGTTTACCACATTGAGTCTGACTATCCAAATTTAGGTATGAGACTTGTTTGGATAGACATCCCTTGTGGTGGGCCCCATACTTGCAGTACTACGTACCATCATCCAGACTTCACACTCCAGCATGGTCATTCCATTTGCACCGCATATTGCATTATATTCGCAGCATATAACATTTTGGGTTACTATGTTTCTGCATTTATACAGCCTAGATACGACTGACGGTATTTGTGGACTCATCAAGATTTGTATATTGCATTGCATTATCGACATCTGATGTTTAGCTTACTATCTTCGCATGACATAACTGATATACATTGCTTCATTAGTATATGATATTATTTTTACTATATTTCTGCATCGCATAGCTTAAATAAGGCTGATGGTATTTATGGGCCTATCAATATATTTTCGCATTACTCTGATATTGAATGAATTATGAGCTTGTCAGTATTTTCGCTTACTCTGTTATCGTATGATTCATGATCTTGCTGGTATTTCTGACATTGTATGATAATGATATTGCATATAATTGGCACTTATCTTGTGCACACACTTACACCACCCTCGAAGCTTCCTATAAGCTTATGCATGATAGATGCGTGCAGGTGACGATAGGACACAGTCGAATTGGGGCAGGAGAGTGCGGCAGAGCTTCCGGAGATTTTATTATATGCATATATTTCCCTTTTAGTATTGTACTTAAATGATTATGTTAGTGGATATGTGGTGATGATATTGTTTTTAGGTTTTGGGTATACTTGTGGTTATGCTTCTTATGAAATAAATTCATATTGAAAATTCCCCTTGTAGGATCCCAGGATCGGATTCTGGCGTATGAGCGCTGGAAGCCGAGAATGGGGTATTATGGAGGCTGTTGTCACTGGATTCGATGATCGAAAATTTTGTGAGCACGGTTTCCAAGTTTGGGGCGTGATAAAAGTTGGTATCAGAGCATAACTTGGGAATACCTGAAGATAACATCACATATCTGCTGATAGATACCCTGTACTCGATGATTCTTGAGAACTTAGAATGATTAGATCCACGAGTTCGAATAACTTAGAAACTTTCTGATATAGCTCCCCATCGTGTATGCATTCGAGAGTGCTCATGGGTAATAGGTCCTTGTTCCTTCGTGTAGGATATGACACCCAAGCAAGTAACCCGAGCGACTTTCGCTTCCTTGCCTGAGATTCCTGTTCCCCCACCTGAGACTTCTGTACCCCCGTTTGAGCCTAGCATAGCACTGACCGTGTCCGTGAGTGCAGACCAGCTGCATCTGATATTGCAAGCGACAACCATCATTTTTCAGAGAAAAGGCCGGAAGGGGCGAGCGCCCTCCGGTAACTCCCAATAGCGTCGATAGCAGCAAAGACGCGCAGCCTACTAAGCCGTCAGAGCTCCAGCAGGACCTTCGACATCACCTCTGAGCCAACTTTCTGGTGCCTATTATGGATGCGGTGGGATAGGACACCATAGGTGGGAGTGCCCCCGACTGCAGCAGCAGCAGCCGAGGGCACCAGTAGAACCTCTAACACCTTCTTTGTGTCAGTTCACAGGTACTTGCTTTGGATGCAGTGGGATAGGGCATCGTAGGAGCGAGTGCCCTTGTCCTCAGCAGCAGTAGCAGTGACGACAGTATCTGCCGTTAAGACCCCAACAATGGCAGTAAAAGCAGCAGGATCCTCAGGCATCAGGAAGAGTCGTTGATGGTTCGTGCAACTTGGCCCCTATATCGTCTTGCTAGACTGCTAATGGAAGAGACGTCATAGAAACAAGAGGCTGAGATTCGCTAGTGTTATCCCCTTCTCCTTGTTGTTTAACTGCACTCATATGTTATATTTCTGATTTTCCATAGTAAAACAATTTCCCCTCTTTTATGAGTTATGTCTATTTGTGACATTAGTAAATTTCGAGAATGAAATTTTTATTAGGTGGGGAGAGCTGTGAGACTCGTATCCTATACCGTACCATTTTGGAGGCTTTTCCGGTCCTCCCGGTCGAATTCCGACAACCCTTGACATGTATCCGATGTTTGCGCGCGATCCTAAGCTAAGTCCTGTATACCAAAGTTGGCTCAATCCGAAACTTGTACCTTAGTCACTGCGCCGTCGCCGCGATTCGAACATCGTGACTCGTGCACGATCCGATACTCAGGCCAGGAGATGTGGGCCCACGTTCATCTTGAGGAAAACGCCGCACATTGCAAATTCTGAGAGAATCTCTACGACCAGTCACATTAAATCAAGTCAAGTACACCACTATACCTCATGCCACCTCACCCTACAATAAGTACAATGCTCATTCCCTCTTTTCCACAAGTCAACTCTCTCTCTCCCTACCCATCCCTCTTTTACACAATTTTCAACTAAACCCATACCTTCCCATCTCCATTCCTTACAACACCCATCCCCCGATTTCTTATCAATCCATCACCTCCCTCTCTCTCTTATTCTCTAAGCAATTCTCCAAACACTTAAGAGCAAATTCCAACGTCCAAGCATTTCCAAGAGCAACATGTGTGGCCCACTTTCCCGCTGACTCATCTCCCATCTCAACTGTTCATCCTCCATCAACCTCCATTAAATAGGCAAGCCAAGGAGCATGGGAGTTCAAGGAGCTAAGGAGAAGGCCAATAGGTGGGTGATCCACCATTAATTTTCTTTTTTTGGGGACCACGTGTGGTGGGACCTGTTGAAGCATACAATGTAAGAAATGGAGAGCCCATAGTAGCGGGGTCCCTCCTCTCCATCACGATCTCTCTCTATCTCTCTCATTGTTGATAACCCACCCGGAGATTTACATATTTATCCATGCTATCCATTTAGTGGACCACACCACAGTCAACTTGTGAGGCCCACCCTGCCGCTAGTTTGTTTGGATAGGCCTTGATGGAGGGAAAACACAAATATTAGCTTAATTTCAGGCAGTTGGTGGGCCACACATGTAGACCCACATTCGTCGGCTCTGTTTGGTTGCAAACGTCTGCATCCGAGGCGTCCAGGGCTTAGATGCTGGCTGTATATGGGTGTTATATGTTATGCATAATATATATGTGATATATAATATAATGTAATATAATATAATATTATATATATTAAATGCATTATATGGTGGGCCCTACGTGGGACCCACCGTGATATAGGTATTTCATCTGCTGCATCAGCAGCCGTGAGGCCCACCTTTAACATTGGTGATCTGCACCGTCCAGATGGATCTGGACGGTGGGCAGTCACTCCCTCATTTTATAATATATATATATATATAATATTATATTATATTTAACTATATAATATATGATATTATATTATATAATATAATACATTGCAGGTGGGCCACGTATGTGGGACCCACCTGACAAACGGTTTGGATGGTGTATACAGTGCAGGTGGGCCACGTATGTGGGACCCACCTGACGAACGGTTTGGATGGTGTATACAGTGCAGGTGGGCCACGTACGTGAGACCCACCTGACGGACTGATTGGATGTCTACCTCACGCAGCCAAGGCTGCTGTGAGGCGGTACATGCAACCATCCGTCCATTTGTCACGCTGGCCACTGGCCACGCTCGTGGACCCCACCTGCATATATGTGTTTCATCTGCACAGTCCGTTTGAACAGTGCCAGGTGTAGCCCCATCATGATGTATGTATAGTATCTACACAGTCCAACCGATTGATGCATGTGCTCCATTTATACCATCCATCAATGGATCCCATGACACCAGTATACCATCCATCAATGGATCTCATGACACCAGTAATTTTGTGGGGCCTGCTGGTGTATGTGTTATCTCTAAACCATCCATCCATTTGGTAGACTCATCTCAAAGCTTAAGACTGAAAATAAGATAGATCTAATATCATGTGGACCATACTACAGAAAACAGTAGGTTTGGACATCTACCATTGAAACCCTTTGGGTACAGAAGTTTTGGACCAATATGATAGTTGTTTATCCTCTTAATACTTGGTCTTTGTGAACTTATGAACAAACTGGGTGGAAATTAAATGCTATGGTAGGGCCCACTGGAATTTAATTGTGGAAATCATTATCACTACTATTAGATGTGGCATGGGCCAGTTGATATTTTGACATGATACTCTATATTGATCTCTAAAAATGGATGATCGACCCATTTGAATCTACCATGTAACTCGGCCCATTTGATCCGGCCCATTTGTATTGGCCCATTTGATCGTCCCATTTGACTTGGTCCATTTGATTTGGCGCATTAACTCGGCCAATTTATATCGGCCCATTTGACATGGCCCATTTGATTCTGCCCATTTGACTTGGCCCATTTGATTTAGCCCATTTGCTCAGCCCATTTAATCGGCTCATTTGACTTGCCCCATTTGATTCGGCCCATTTGTATCAGCCCATTGATGCGGACCACTTGATGTATATAATGCCCATTGGTGCGGCTTATTGTGATGTATTTTGGCCCGTGCGAGAGGCCCGTTATGTTCTATTTGTGGCCCAGTTGATAAGGCCCGTTGTGATGTATTTGTGGCCCAGTTGATAAGGCCCAATGCGATGAATGTATGGACCAATGCAATGAGTGATTTCACTATAATACATGTAATGATGTTTGTGTGGACCAATCCTTAGGAGCAATGTTGGTTAAATGGCCACATTGATGAGCGATGATGGTTAAACGTCCACATTGTGACCTTCCCTTAGGCCTGATTCTCTTCATTCTCTAATGGGTTACCCAAAACGATTGGGCCTCATTGATATTGCTTGGTCCATCATCGGCTGTCTATCCATGGATCCCGCTTTGCGTCGAGGCCGATTCCGACTTATCGAGGCCGATTCCGACTTATCAAGGCCGATTGTATAGGCCGATTCCGACTTGTCGAGGCCGATTGTATAGGTTGATTCCGATTGTCGAGACCAAGTATCGAGGCCGATTGTATAGGCTGATTCCGATTGTCGAGGCCGAGTATCAAGATCGATTCCAAATGTCGATTCTGATTTGTCGAGGCCGATTGTATAGGCAGATTCCGTTTGTCGAGACCGAGTATCGAGGCTGATTCCGATTGTTAAGGCCGAGTATCGAGACCGATTCTGAGTGTCGATTCCAATTTCGATTGTCAAGGCCAATTTTGATTGCCGAGGCCGATTGTCGAGACCTATATGATGTATATGCGACCCGTAGTTGAGGCCCATTATGATGTGTATTCAGCCCAATGTGATGTGTATTTGGCAGTATTTGAGGCCCATTGTGATGTATATTCAACCCGTGTTTAAGGCCTAATGTGATGAATATGAGGTCTATGTGATGAGGCCCATTGTGATGCATTTGAGGGTCAGGCGATAGAGTCTATTGTGATGTATATTAGGTCCATATGAGAGACTCATCATGATGTATGTTAATCTCTTGAGTGAGGCCTATGGTGTTGTATATTAAGTCCTTGTGTGAGGCCATGGGTCCACTATATGTTAGGCTCTATGTGGGCCATTCTTTGGGGGCAATGTTAGTTAAATGTCCACATTGTCGAGGCCAATTGCTGGTGTCAGTTACTAATACCAATTATGTGTATGTGACAGCATAGCATCATGATACATGCCCATACGTATTATCTGCATGTTTGTTATGGGATATGATTGACCAATGCATATGCCATAGTGCCAGTTGTTATGAGACTCCCTGATAGGCGGAGATTGTCTTACATAAGCGCATGGTATGCGCAGGATTGATGCATGACTAGATTGTATGACTCATACATCCTGCATTATGTGCTGTGATTACTGTACGCCCTAGCGGCATCAGGGTCGTAACCTCCACAGGCATATCGTGGATGGCCAGATGGGACACCGAAAATATGTTACTAGCATCAGGCTGTCATAGATGGCCCGGGGTGAAAATTTCTAAACCTTCTTGGTACTAGAGGACTCCCCAACGTCAAGACCGATTGGATATATATGAGCGCATGAGGATCATGTACCTATAAGCCGTGTCTCCCACTGTGTCGTGGTCGATTGGGAGGGGGTGTAGCTTTACCCGCCTGAGGGAGTAGGCATAGCTAGGCTGAGTCTGACCAACTCTTAAATGGGTCCACTATCGACGAGCTGGGTAGGCATTGGTAACTACTGGCAGGCGGGTAGTGAGGTCTTTTCCACTAGCTGGGCTACGCGACCTGCAGGACGGCAGCCAGTTTGGAGTGTACTAGACCCCGGTGATGATCCTAGAGATGTATAGTATAGTTATGTGGACTTATTGAGCAGGAGTTGCATACTCATTCATTCATTCATTCACTATTCACCTGGGTTAGTGGTGTGCAAATATTTATTACATGTACTTTCGCGATGACCAGGATTTTGATTGGGGCGCGTGACTAACCTGAGATTAAGAGTTTACCACATTGAGTCTAACTATCCAAATTTATGTATGGGACTGGTTTGGATAGAAGTTCATTATGGTGGGCCCCATAGCTTGCGATACTACGTACCATCATCCCGACTTCACAATTCAGCATAGTCATTCCATTCTCACGTATATCGCATTACATCTGTAGTATATGACATTTTGGGTTACTATGTTTCTGCATTTATACGGCCCAGATACAACTGACGGTATTCGTGGACTCAACAGGATTTGCATATTGCATTGCATCATTGGCATCTGATGTTTAGCTTACTGTCTCCGCATTGTATAACTGATATACATTGCTTTATCAGTATATGATATTGTTTTACTATATTTCTACATCGCATAGCCTGGATAAGACTGATGGTATTTATGGGCCTGTGAATATGTTTTCACATTACTCTGATATTGTATGAATTATGAGCTTGTCAGTATTTCCGCTTACTCTGTTATCATATGATTCATGATCTTGCCAATATTTCTGATATTGTATGATTATGATATTGCATTGAATACTTGACACTTATCTTGTGCACACACTTACACCACCCTCTAAGCTTTCTATAAGCTTATGCACGATAGATGCGTGCAAGTGACGATAGGACGCAGTCGAACTGGGGCAGGAGCATGTGATAGAGCTTCCAGAGATTTTATTATATGCATGTATTTCCTTTTCAATATTATACTCAAATGATTATATTAGTGGATATGTGGTGATGACGTTGTTCTTAGGTTTTGGCTATACTTGTGGTTATACTTCTTATAAAACAAATTTATATTGAAAATCCTCCTTGTAGGATCCCAGGATTGGATTTTGGTGTATGAACGCTGGAAGCCGAGAATGGGGTACTTTGGAGGCTGTTGGCACCGAATTCGGTGATCGAAAATTTTGTGAGCCCAGTTTTCGAGTTTGGGGGTGTGACAGGAGTTGGTATCAGAGCATAACTTGGGAATAACTCAGTACGACATCACATTTTTTCTATGAACTTAGAAAGGCAAGCAACGGACCCCATGAGACCAAGATCGACAGATATGCACGCCAGGGATCCAAGAAAATCGAGAAATTGAAGCTCAACTGGCCTGAAAAGTGTCCAGAATGTAAGATCATAGGGTTCCCGCCATCTGATCAGTTCCAAACTCCATATGTGGCCTGAGGACCATAAACTAACCGTACACGTCGAATTTCATCTGTTCAGTCCTTGTGGAAGTGTCCCAACGGATGGATTAGCCTCTTAAATCTTGATTTGGGGCCCGCCTGATACCTAGATATGCTCCAATTATGGTCCCAACTATGAAAATGATCTGAGAAAAGAGATGGATGGAACGGATTTCTCACAACCATCACAATGGAGCCACATGTACATCGCACGAACACAAGTGCATGCGCACTCAGCGTACACTGGACCGAGATTCTCTGTCAAAGTCGGATTTGAATGACTCCTTGCGTAAAACGGCAAGTGTCGTTACAGTGAAGATCCGCACCAACGTCGGTTGATGCTGTGGGCCCCATCCATTGTCCATATGGACAATCCAAACCATTCACCAGATTCGTACAGTCCTGCTCACCAAGTCATAGGTGACGATTTTTGAGGAAACAAGGAGGATGGGATCGCAAACATCCAAAAGGAGATGGGACGGTAGAACAAAGATCACGTGGGTCACACCGAAACAAGACTCAAAATCGGCCATTCCAGACCGAAATTGCAAGGGGAATGAAATGAACGGAGTGGATTTTTCGTAGAAACCAGATAATGGGCCCCACCATCAGTCCAGCGCAGAAACAGCTAGGTTCTGCGTCCGAGAAAACTGGACGATGTGGGCCGGTTGTGTGATCTTGATCACGGCTGAATAATTGATCCGGACCGTCCGAAAAGTCATGCAATGGGTTCTTGACCTCACCAAGATGGCAGATTTCAAAGGAGGAAAGAATTTTCACCTCAAGATGGACTTCAACCGCAATCAGTTTCTGTTTTTCTGGCGTAGAAACAGAGGGTCCGCGGCAAACGATTCCAGCAGCGTATCCTCTCCGCCTCCTTCAGTCATCCGTATAAGAAAGAGATGAGAACGTGAGGAGGGGGCAGTCAGGGGTGGTGAATTAGCAGGGTGGCGGTCTTGGCTTGGACGAAGGAAGAGAAACGGAGAGAGAAAGGGAGCAGGTCGGTGAATGACCTAGCCACCGACGGCTGCTGCTGTTATAAAAGGAAAAAGAAAGGGACATGAAAAGGGGGAGAGGAGTTGGAGAGGAGCTGGAGGCCTTGGGCGGGACGTGAGCACAGGTTTGGAACTGCCGTGGAGGCATCCAAGAGGTGGAACGTGAGAGAGAAATAGTAGTTTTATTTTATTTTTCTTTTCTTTTTATTTTGTTTGTTTTGGATCCAGCCCATTCATGTTGGGCTGAACCTCTTAGCTAGGGCTAAGAGGTGAAGCCTGTAGCGAGATGGGAGACTTTATTTAATTATTTAATCGTGAATTAAACTTGATTGTGGTTTGATTATTAAAGGAATATTTTTCTTAGTCTTTAATGGTCTGTTGTGACTGAAATTACAATGGGTTTGCAATGGCTTTGAGTATTTCTTTCCCCTTTTTATGTTTATGAAGTCAGGAAGCCCTGTTGTTCATCATTGTTCCATGGGCATGGTAGGATGACAGTACCCTTCCTGATCTTCATACAATGTTGATTGGTTGGTAATTAGTTTAATCATGTTGTTTGCTTTGTCTCCTGGGCATGGTTAGATGATGGAATCCATTCTAATTCATATACCTTTCACCTCTTGAAAATTATATCAAAGGAAGTCTAGTTGATTTCCATGATTTTCGAAGCAGGCATAAGATCTCCCTGATCTCTACAAGTGGATTCTCTGAATCCCTAGTTTCCTTCCTCTGAATTCCTTAAAGTTTTAGATAATTATTCCACAATTATTCCTTAAATTCTATTTGGTTCAGATCACATCTTAGTCTAGTTCTAGTTCTACTTGGTTTCAGATAACGTACAGGTATCAGTCCCTGTGGATTCGACCTCGGTCTTACCGAGTTTATTACTACATCACAACCCTATACTTGGGGAGTGAACAAGTTTTTGGCGCCGTTGCCGGGGACTGACGGTTGCGATTTTCTGAAATTAATTAGGTTTAGAATTAATTTAAGATTAGAATTTGACTAACTTTAGTTGTAGACTTTTATTTGATTTCTAGAACTAACTTGTTTTCCTATTTTATAGGATCCTGACATAAGTTTCTAAATTGGTAATTCCTTCCTAATCTCTCTACTTTTTCTACCTTTTAGAATTAGGGTTTAAATTTTGAAAATTTTAATTCTAGTATTTTTTCTATTTTAGGAAGCAGTTTATTTTTAGAAACTAGGTTAGTTATTTCCCTTTCTAGAAAAATCCTCTAATTTTAGAAACTTTTCTCTTTTGTTTTTCACTTTCTAATTTTAACTCTTTTAGAATCTAATTTTGTTTTCCTAATTTATTTTTAGAATTTTTGTTTAGAAACTAACCTTCCTATTTTGTAGGCCTTTAAGATAGAAATTTCTAATTCGGTAAGCTCCTTCTCTACTTTCTATTTTTCAGTTCTCTTTTAGTAATTTACTTTCTAGTTTAGGACTTTCCTAATTTATTTTAGAAGTTTCCACTTTCTTTTAGAAATCAGTTTACTGCTACCTTTCTTTTAAAGGATTGTTCCTCTTCTTTTAGAATCTAACTTATTTTGTTTTTATTTTGCAGGTCCTTAACTTAGGAGCTTCAATTTGGTAATTCCTTTCCAACTCTCCCTCTCTTTCTTTTTAGACTTTCTTTTCCTTTCTTAGGATTAGACTTTGAATTTGATTAAGGGCTGCGAGTGTTTCATGCCCAAGTGGGCCCGTGACAACACTCGACGTCTCTTGACTGAAGGAGAATTGGTTGAGGGGTTGACTATCCATCGCAGGACTAGACACTGCTCGAAATCGCCTAGAATACGGGTCTTACAAGACCAACCTCCTCTACTTCCACCTAGGGTGGAGGATACCCAAGATGAGAATGAGGTGCAACAGGCACCCCCGCCTCGTACTTTACGAGATTATCTACAACCGGCGGGAGTGAGTACGCCCTCATGCATGATTTTTCCTGAAAACACAGGACAAATGGACATCAAGCCAGGAGTTATCCAACTCCTTCCCAAATTCCATGGACTTGAATCAGAGAGTCCATATTTACATTTGAAAGAGTTCGATGAGATTATAGCTACATTATGTTTTCCTAATGTATCTGAGGATACAATTAGGCTGAAACTCTTTCCTTTTTCCTTAAAAGAGAAAGCTAAGACGTGGTTACATTCACTGCGTCCTAGATCCATTGGCACATGGAACGACATGCAGAGGGAATTCATAAAAAATTCTTCCCACATCATAAAACGATTACCCTCAGACAAGCAATCATGAACTTTGCCCAAAAGGAAGATGAAACATTCTTCCAATGTTGGGAAAGGTTCAAAGATTTGGTCAGTTCATGCCCACAACACGGATTTGAAACGTGGCGCATTACAAATTTTTTCTATGATGGACTGACATCTTCCATGCGCCAAATGGTCGAGACAATGTGTAATGGAGAGTTCATTAATAAAGATGTTGACGAGGTATGGGATTACCTCGATAGTCTCGCTGAAAAAACACAATCATGGGACTATTACCCAATGGCGAACACCACGTCTAGGCCGACTCAATTAAAGGAGAAAGGTGGATTATATCTCTTGAAAGAAGAGGATGATCTCAAGTGTAAAGTGACTACGCTCATAAGGAAAGTTGAGGCCATGGAAGGAAAGAAGGATAAGGTCAATGAAATTGTTTGCGGCATCTGTGATTGCAACATTCACACAACTGAAAATTGTCCTATAATACCTGCCTTTCGAGGAGTGTTGAATGAACAAGCCAATGCCGTAAATAACTATCAAAGACCTTTTACTGGACCTAACTCCAATACATACAATCCTGGTTGGAAAAATCATCCAAACTTTAGTTGGAGGAATGGACAAACGGCGACTCCTCCAGGTTTCTTCAATCAAAATCCAAATCAAGTGAAACCTCAAGAGGAACCGGTTCAAAATCCCATACAAGAGCTGGCTCAGGCAATGCGGGGAATTACAGATTTTATGCAAAAGATAGATTCTCGTATGACGGTTATAGAAAAGGGGATGCTTCCTGCACAACCTCTCCCCAATCCTAAACCGCAGTACGAGAATAGTGATCCCAACTCTTCAAATCAGATGGGGCATGCTAAATCCATCACCACTCTTAGGAGTGGGAAGATCATTGATAAAACTCTTCCGGTTAGGCCCGAAAAGCCTCAAGAACCAAAAGAGGACAACAATGATGGATCCAGTGATGCCCCACAAAAAGTAGAACCGGAACTTCTAGAGAAGTCAGTTGCTCCATTCCCCCAACGGTTGGTTTCACCAAAACCTCTCTCTAACTCTCAGGATATCCTAGAGGTGTTGAAACAAGTGAAAGTCAACATTCCTCTACTTGATGTCGTTAAACAGATACCTTCATATGCCAAATTCCTGAAAGACTTATGCACGACCAAAAGACGAAAAATTATTCAAAAGAAAATCTTCTTGACTGAGAAAGTGAGTGCCATCCTGAAGCAAGACGTGCCGCAGAAATTCAAGGATCCCGGTAGCCCAACCATATCATGTGTAATCGGGAACCATCGAATTGATCACGCACTTCTTGACTTAGGAGCAAGCGTCAATCTGATTCCCTACTCGGTATACAAACAGTTAGGTTTGGGTGAATTAAAACCCACCCTAACCACACTACAACTTGCTGATCGCTCTGTTCGTGTACCAAGAGGGATAATTGAGGATGTGTTAGTCCAGGTCGATAGATTTTACTACCCTGTAGATTTTATCATCCTGGACACCGAACCCATCAATAACATGAGCACTCAGATTCCCGTCATTCTTGGTCGCCCATTCCTTGCCACTTCAAATGCAATTATCAATTGCAGGAATGGTGTCATGACTATGTCTTTTGGGAATATGACAGTGGAGTCAAACATCTTTTTCAATAATAGCAGAAACTTAGAGGAGGATGACGATTTCCACGACATTAATATGATTGACACTTTCGTGGAAGATACGACACCTCTAACCTTATCCTCCGACCATCTAGAGACGTGCCTGGCCACTCCCATGATTTTGATGATTACATGATTAGGGAGACGTGCGCCTTACTTGATACTGCACCGGTACTTGAAGTTAACCGGTGGAGGCCACAATTTGAAGAATTGCCACAAACCGATGTAGTGCCTATACCGTCTAACCTCAAGCTGCGGAAACTTGACCTAAAGCCTTTGCCCTCTGATTTGAAATATGCCTATTTAGGTCAAGATGAGACATACCCGGTGGTGATCTTTACCCACCTGGAGAAAGAACAGGAGAGTATGCTCATATCTACTCTCATTGAGCATAAAGGAGCCCTAGGATGGACGATAGTGAACCTCAAGGGAATCGATCCCTCGATTTGTACTCACCACATATATCTTGAGGATAATGCAAAAATCGCTCGGCCACCACAACGTAGACTAAATCCAAACATGAAGGAAGTGGTTAAGGCCGAGGTTCTTAAACTATTGGACGTGGGTATTATATACCCTATATCTGATAGTCAATGGGTGAGTCCAACTCAAGTGGTCCCTAAGAAGTCCGGAATCACCATCGTAGCCAATGCTAATAATGAACTCGTGCCAACTAGAGTCACTACTGGTTGGAGAATGTGCATTGACTACAGGAAGTTGAATACCGTCACGAGGAAAGACCATTTTCCTTTACCATTCATTGATCAGATCCTGGAAAGGTTAGCTGGTCATTCCTATTACAGTTTCCTTGACGGGTATTCGGGCTACAACCAGATAGAGATAGCCCCTGAAGACTAGGAAAAGACCACATTTACATGTCCCTATGGCACCTTTGCCTATCGAAGGATGCCATTCGGACTATGTAATGCCCCTGCCACCTTTCAGTATGCTTAGTATTTTTTCTGACATGGTGGGGCAATATCTAGATGTCTTCATGGACGACTTCTCTGTTTATGGTCCATCTTTCAACAAATGCTTGGAAAGTCTTAAATGTGTGCTGTTGAAAAGATGTGAAGAAAAGAACTTGGTACTTAATTGGGAGAAGTGCCATTTCATGGTTCAAGGAATTGTCCTTGGGCATATCATCTCGTCCAAAGGAATCGAGGTAGATAAGGCAAAAATCGATCTTATCTCTAACCTACCTCCACCCAAGAACATCGGAGACGTGCGATCCTTCTTAGGACACGCAGGATTTTAAAAGCGATTCATAAAGGACTTTAGTCTCCTCTCTCGCCCTTTATGTAATCTTCTTCAAAAGGATGCTCTGTACAAGTGGACTGAGCAATGCCAGAAAGCTTTCACTAAGCTTAAGGGCATGTTGACTAGTGCACCCATCATACAACCACTCGACTGGGGCATTCCTTTTGAACTTATGTGCGACGCGTCTGATTATGCTCTTGGGGCAGTTCTAGGCTAGAGAAATGATAAGAAACCCTACGTCATTCATTACGCGAGTAGGACTTTAAATCATGCCCAAGTGAACTATTCGACTACGGAAAAGGAACTCTTAGCCATAGTGTTCGCCTTGGACAAATTTAGGTCTTACTTGATCGGATCCAAGATCATTATTTACACAGATCATGCGGCAATTCTTTCTAAGAATGATTCTAAGCCCCACCTGATACGATGGATCCTTCTACTCCAAGAATTTGATTTGAAAATTAAAGATAAAAAGGGAGTAGAAAACGTTGTGGCCGATCACCTTTCTCGCCTTAATACCTCTGATTCCCTTGAGACGACCCATATCAACGACATGTTCCCTAATGAACAACTGTTCAGAGTCTCCCATTCACCTTGGTTCGCTGATATTGCTAATTATCTTGCTACAGGTGCCATACCGACACAATGGACTACGCAAGATAAGAAGAAATTCTTCACCGAGGTGCGCAACTTTTTCTGGGATGATCCTTATTTATTTAAATATTGCCCAGACCAAATTCTAAGGAGATGTGTACCAGACGATGAGCATCAGAGCGTCATCTCCTTCTGTCACTCACAGGCCTGTGGTGGTCACTTTTCTGCTAAAAAGACCACGGCCAAGATTCTGCAGTGTGGCTTTTACTGGCCCACTATGTTTAGGGACACTCATGAGTTTTGCAAAGCTTGTGAGCGTTGTCAGAAATTGGGAGCATTGTCCCGTCAAAATATGATGCCTTTGAATCCCATCCTTATCATTGAAGCATTTGATTGATGGGGCATCGATTTCATGGGACCATTCCCCCAATCATTTGGAAATCAGTATATTTTGCTCGCCGTGGATTACGTCACTAAATGAGTCGAAGCGATTCCGTGTCGAACTAATGACCATCGCACGGTCATTAAATTCCTAAAAGAAAACATCCTTTTTCGATTCGGAATGCCTCGAGCCATCATTAGTGATGGGGGCTCACACTTTTGTAATAAACCATTTGAGAGCTTAATGAAGAAATACGGTATCTCTCATAAGGTGAGCACCCCATACCATCCACAGACAAGTGGGCAAGCCGAGATTTCTAATAGGAAAATTAAACACATCTTGGAGAAGACGGTCAACCCTGATCGTAAGGATTGGTCAATTCGATTGACCGATGCCTTATGGGCATACCGTACTGCATTTAAAACCCCTATTGGAATGTCTCCCTTTAGACTTGTCTATGGGAAGGCTTGTCACTTGCCTGTGGAGCTGGAACATAAAGCGTACTGGGCGATCAAAAATCTTAATTTCAATCTGGACAACGCTGGCTCGCTACGCAAACTTCAATTGAATGAACTTGAGGAAATCCGGAATGATGCGTACGATAATTCGAGAATTTACAAGGACAAGATGAAAGCATTTCATGACCAACACATTTTGCGAAAATCATTCACGCCTGGTCAGAAGGTCCTTTTGTACAATTCTCGATTACATCTCTTTCCGGGTAAGCTTCGATCTCGTTGGACCGACCCTTACATTGTTGTCACTGTTTTTCCGCATGGGGCCGTTGAGATAAGAGATCCCGACAATGGCAAGGAGTTTAAAGTCAATGGACATCGATTGAAACCATTTGTCGAGAAATTTGATTCAGAGGACATGTCCATGCCTCTGACTGATCCTGTTTACCAGGATTGATCTCCTAGTCTGATGGAGGTATAGGTAGGTTTCCTATTTTCTTAGGACTAGGGTAGTTGCTTTATTTGTCTGGCTGAAGACGGTAAACTTAGCGCTCCTGGGAGGCAACCCATCTTTTCATTCCATTTCATTTTCCTAGTTAGTTAGTTCAATGTTTGTGGGTAACATTACTGCAAACCCTCACGAGACTACAACTCGTCCACTAGGGGCAACCTAGGGGTTTAAAGGCTTGTTGCATACGCTAAATGCAATCGAGAGCACCTACGAAAGTGGTGTAGGTAGGATTTCATTTTTGTTATTTTTATTTTATTTTTGTTGGTTTCTCTCTTGTGCTGACCCGCTCTTACGTAGATATCTTTGGAAAGCCTCTTGATTCTTTCGTCCAGGTACTATCTTTCCATCACTCCTATTTTTCCGTTGTCTCATGTGCATTGCATGTCTATTTCTTTTACATTGAGGACAATGTAGATTTTTGGTTGGGGGTGGGAGATTAGGTTTCCTAATCAGTGTTTTCTTGGTCTTGAGCAAAAGTTGTGAAAATTTTTAATTTTTCAGGATTTCTGATGAAGTCGAAGTGATTTTGACAGGCCATCTAGGGCACTTAGAATTTCAAGATGCGTGATGTTGGTACTTCATGACTCTTGGATTCAGTTATCTATTAAATTTCACAGCTAAGTTTGAATTGTTAATCCATTATTAGAATTTGTAAACATTGATTGAGTCATGAATTCGCAGGACACATCTCGCTTACACATTAAGGTTTCATTCGATATTAAAGGATTAACTTGGTAATCACTAAACATGAAAGGAACCAACTTGAGAAATCGAATGGATTGGGCGAATAGTCTTTACCATAGGTTTGCTCCCTATAGGTGAGGATTCGATTCCCCATGAATGATATGTGAAAAAGTTGGGTGTACAGTCTTTACCTTAGGTTTGCTCCCTATAGGTGAGGATCTGATCCCTCTTCTTGGCGTTACTTCTAATGAAAAAATCAAAAATTAAAAGAATAAAAAGATAATGTGTAAGCCAAGTTGGGTTATCGTGAATTCTCTTAGTTGTTACCAATGATATCCTTAAATATCGAGGTGAATCTTAATGTTGACAAGTCGAGATTAGACTATACATCCATGGAATTCAATATTTAGAATCGTTCTAATTAATGGATTAATATTTGAGCTTGATTATGAAGTACCGTGAGTTTGATTCTAGGAGAAAGTAATGCCAACATTCATGAATCTTAGAATTCGAATATCTGAATTATTTTTCATAAATCTCTCGAGTTTGTAGAAATTGTTTTGTAATTCTCAACTTACTTTTCGGATATTTTGCTCGGGACTAGCAAAATGCTGGTTGGGGGTTGTGTTGAGGGTCAAATATTGCATATCAGACCCAGTTATTGCCTAGATTTATGAACATGGTACCGTTTAATAAGCCCATTTTAATCATGTTTGTGATGCAGGGCGTATTTACGAGCTCGAACTGGGAAAAGGTACTAAAAGCATGGATTTAACGGTCTGAAATCACCAAGGCAAGCGACGGACCCCACGAGACCAAGATCGACGGATATGCACGCCAGAGATCCAAGAAAATCGAGAAATTGAAGCTCAACTGGCCTGAAAAGTGTCCAGAATGCAAGATCATAGGGTTCCCACCATCTGATCAGTTCGAAACTCCATACGTGGCCTGAGGACCATAAGCTAACCGTACACGTCGAATTTCATCTGTTCAGTCCTTGTGGAAGTGTCCCAACGGATGGATTAGCCTCTTAAATCTTGATTTGGGGCCCGCCTGATACCTAGATATGCTCCAATTATGGTCCCAACTATTAAAATGATCTAAGAAAAGAGATGGATGGAACGGATTTCTCACAACCATCACAATGGAGCCACATGTACATCGCACGAACACAAGTGCATGCGCACTCAGCGTACACTGGACCGAGATTCTCGGTCAAAGTCGGATTTGACCGACTCCTTGCGCAAAACGGCAACTGCCGTTATAGTGAAGATTTGCACCAACGTCAGTTGATGCTGTGGGCCCCGTCCATTGTCCATATGGACAATCCAAACCATTCACCAGATTCGTACAGTCCTGCTCACCAAGTCATAGGTGACGATTTTTGAGGAAACAAGGAGGATGGGATCGCAAACATCCAAAAGGAAAACGGACGGTGGAACAAAGATCACGTGGGTCACACCGAAACAGACTCAAAATCGGCCATTCCAGACCGAAATTGCGAGGGGAATGAAATGAACGGAGTGGATTGTCCGTAGAAACCAGATAATGGGCCCCACCATCAGTCCAGCGCAGAAACAGCTAGGTTCTGTGTCTGAGAAAATCGGACGATGTGGGCCAGTTGTGTGATATTGATCACGGCCGAATAATTGATCTGAACCGTCCGAAAAGTCATTCAATGGGTTCTTAACCTCACCAAGATGGCAAATTTCAAAGGAGGAAAGAATTTTCATCTCAAATTGGACTTCAACCGCAATCAGTTTCTGTTTTTCTGGCGTAGAAACAGAGGGTCCGCGGTAAACGACTCCAGCAGCGTATCTTCTCTGCCTCCTTCAGTCGTCCATATAAGAAAGAGATGAAAACGTGAGGGGGATCAGCGTGAGGAGGAGAGGAAGAAAAAAAAAAGAAGAAAAGAAGAAAGGTGGGTTACTGCTGCACGTCAGGGAGAGTGAAAGAGGAGGGAGGTGAGCTCGGCCAGGAGATTGAGAGAGTACAGAGGAGGCTGGAGCCGTGGAGGATGCTGGAGGAGCACCTTGCGAGCTTGGACGTACGGCTGGAACGTGAGAGAGAGACGAGGCTGGAGGCCTTGGGCAGGACGTGAGCATAGGTTTGGAACTGCCGTGGAGGCATCCAAGAGGTGGAACGTGAGAGAGAAATAGTAGTTTTATTTTATTTTTCTTTTCTTTTTATTTTGTTTGTTTTGGATCCAGCCCATTCATGTTGGGCAGCTAGGGCTAAGAGGTGAAGTTTGTATTGAGATGGGAGACTTTATTTAATTATTTAATCGTGAATTAAACTTGATTGTGGTTTGATTATTCAAGGAATATTTTTCTTAGTCTTTAATGGTCTGTTGTGACTGAAATTACAATGGGTTTGCAATGGCTTTGAATATTTCTTTCCCCCTTTTATGTTTATAAAGTCAGGAAGCCCTGTTGTTCATCATTGTCCCATGGGCATGGTAGGATGACAGTACCCTTCCTGATCCTCATACATTGTTGATTGGTTGGTAATTAGTTTAATCCTATTGTTTGCTTTGTCTTCTGGGCATGGTTTGATGATGGAATCCATTCTAATTCATATACCTTTTATCTCTTGAAGACTATATCAAAGGAGGTCTAGTTAAATTCCATGATTTCTGAAGCAGGCATAATTTCTCCCTGATCTCTACAAGTGGATCCTCTGAATCCCTAGTTTCTTCATCTGAATTCCTTAAAGCTTTAGACAATTGTTCCACAATTATTTCTTAAATTCTACTTGGTTTAGATCACATCTTAGCCTATTTCTAGTTCTACTTGGTTTCAGATAACGTACAGGTATCAGTCTCTGTGGATTCGACCTCGGTCTTACCAAGTTTATTACTACATCACAACCCTGCACTTGGGGTGTGAACAAGTTTTTGGCGCCGTTGCCGTGGACTGACGGTTGCGATTCTCTGAAATTAATTAGCCCAGTTTTCGAGTTTGGGGCATAACACTAGGTGTGGCCGATGGCCTACCATGATCCTTATGTTCATCCTATGATGGGGCCATTCTTCATGGACCTCATCATGATGCTTATTTTCTTGTTGCTTGAAGGTCATCTAGACCTTGCATTTAATAGGTGGAAAAGGGATTTCCACCGTTGATTTTATGATTTAAGGCCCACATTCGGTGGGACCCATTTGATGTATGCTTTGTATCGTTATTAGGGAGGGCTCATAGTGGTGGAGCCCCTCCCTTCCATCACATGCTTTTCTCCCTCTATCTCCCTCTTTCCATGTTGATGGCCCACCTTGATGATGCATGATTTTTATCCACGCTGTCCATTTAGCGGGCCAACCCGCTATCCCATTATGGGACGCACCCACTGTCTAAAACCGGGGCCCACCTCGCTGACATGTATGGATCCACCTTGCTCGCGTCCAGTGGACAGGCCCACTTGGCCGTCTGTTTTGGACCAGTCCAGATGAAGGGAAAAATACAGATATCAGCTTGATCTAGAAATTCTGGTGTGCCGCACACGTGGACCCACCTAGTGTACCCGTTTCAACTACCACGTCTAGCAGCTGGATGTGGCCCCACATGATGTAAGGTTTCATTCGCACTGTCCATCCACCATCCGCACTATCCATCCACCATCCAGATCCTGGACAGTGGGGCTCACCTGATGTATACACGATAGAAACCCACATGATGTTTTGATATCCACACCGTCCACTCTCTGGATGATGGAGACCCTCCTTGCTACACTAACGTAGCCAAAGCTGTGGGCCCTACCATGAGATTTGAGTTTTATCTAAGCCGTTCATCTGTTTGGACGTGGGGCCCACCCCACACGTGTGGCATGTGTGGGGGTGGGACCCTCCTTGATGCATGTATTCTGTATCCCCACTGTCTAGAGATGTCTAAATGGTGTTAAGGGACTCCACCGCTGATGTATGGGTCTTATCCACACCGTACAGATGGTTAGACGGTGGGACCCACCATTGATGTATGTATTTTATGTCTGCGCCATCCATCTGCCGAGCCCACCTTGATTTATGTGTTACATCCAAACCATCCATCCGAATGTGAGCTCGTCTTAAGGCTTAAGCCTAAAAAAAAAAAAAAAAAAAAAAAAAAAAGGAAAGAAAGATCTATTTATCAAGTGGACCACATTGCAAAAACCATGGGGATTGAACGTCTACCATTGAAACCCTTTTGGGGTCAAGGGAGTTTTGGATCAATATGAAATTTGTTTCCTCTTAATTTAGGTCTTTGTGACCGTATGAACAATTTGGATGGAAAATCAACGTTATGGTGTGGTCCATATGATCTTTAAATCATCATCTCCACTGCCATTGTGGTATGGTCCAATGATCTTTAAATCATCATCTCCATTGCCATTGTGGTATGGTATAATGATCTTTAAATCATCATCTTCGCTGCCATTGTGGTATGGTCCAGATGATCTAAAAATCATTATCTCCACTGCTATTTGTGGTATGGTCCAGATGATCTAAAAATCATTATCTCCATTGCTATTTGTGGTATGGTCTAGATGATCTTTCGATATGATCTTTTTGTTGTGTAATGCTCTAAAATGATCTCTACAAATAGATGAATGGTGTAGATAGTCCAGCTAAGGCGGTGGGCCGACTTGATGTATATGAGTCCCACGTGATGCGGCCCACTTGATGTATATGAGGCCCATGTGATGCAGCCCACTTGATGTGTATGAGGCCCATGTAATAAGGCCCATAGTGATGTGTATACGGCCCATGAGATGCAGCCCAGTATGATGTATTTGAGGCCCAAGTGGTGTAGCCCATTGTGATGTATATGAGGCCCAGGTATGAGACCCATTGCGATGTATTCAAGGCCCATGGGATGTGGCCCATTGTGATGTATTTGCGACCTGTGTATAAGGCCCATTGTGATGAACATGCGACCTCTATATGAGGTCCATTGTGATGTATGAGGCCCACCTTGATGTGTGTGTTGTATGCGCATTATCCATCTGTCCTTCTAGAGATTTTAAGGGCCAAGGGCCCTATTGTGAATCCAATTCCAATCCCAAGTGGACCACACACTAGGAGACAATCATGGTTAAATGTCCACCACCGTTGAAATCCTCCCTAGGGCCCGTTGTTAAGCCCATTACCTTGAGAGTAATGGTGGTTAAATGTCCACATTGTAAGGGCAATGATGGTTAAATGTCCACATTGTAATCCTTCTTAGGGCCTGTTGTTAGGTCCATTCTCATCTCCTCTTAATGGGCCAACCCAATTCGTTGGGCCCCCACTATTATTAGTATGACCCGTCTCACTTTATTGGGTTAACCCAAACCGTTGGGCCCCATTTGATGATACCCATCTCACCCTATCAGGCTAACCCAAACCATTGAGCCCCCATTAATGTTAATGATACCCATCTTTCTCTTGTTGGGTTATCCCAATCCGTTGGGCCCCCATTTGATGATGATGTTTTCCACCATACCTTATAGGATTATCCAAACCTTAAAGCCCACCTTATATTCATACCGAGCCTTCCATAGGAGATGTGGCCCACCTAGTACATGCGACTACCAAAAGTTTAGTGTCTATACCTAAGGCCCACTTAGGTGTTGAGCGGGCTACCCAATCTGCTTGGAAGGACACATAGTCCTAAATGTAGGAACTAAACCAAAACCACTTTGTGTATGTATCGGGCTTCCCATAGAAAAGCTCAGTTTATTACATGATATAAAAATTTAGGAAGCCCAATTGTTCACCCTGTTAGCTCACCTTGTGAACTTACCTTGTCATATACCCACTTGACTCACTATGAAAGGTGTATCTCATCCTTGTACCTCATTTGCTATGTCCTTGTGACATGTACATATTATCCGCACTGTCCATCTCTTTATTGAGACAAGTGCGAGATCCATCCTTGACATTAGCATATCATCTAAGCCGTCTGTTGCTTAATACATCATTACCCCTTTGTCGTAGATAGAAGAATATGTAGTATCAGGTTGGGTATATTCACGATGTAGCACCTATCTCGACATATGGACTAGACCCATCGTCCCTGTCTTAGATCATGTAGAGCCTTGGAAGGCTAATGTAAGACATACTGCATAGGCTCCTATAGTTGTAGAAGGAGCACGTTGTTCAGTTTATACTCGTAGTATGTGACATGCCAGTGATAACCGATTGTGGATTATTGTTGTCTGCCCTATCAGATAATCATGCCTATGTACTTTATTATGCCATGATACATGCCCATACACATCATATGTATACTTGTTATGATGAGTGACTGATTATAGCATGTGCCGTTGGGCGAGTTTATTATGAGACTCCTTGTGAGACGGAGTGGCCCCACATGAGCGCACGGTACACACAGGTTTGATGCATGACTAGATAGTATGACTCACTATGCACCCTAGCGACATCAGGGCTATGGCCTCCATATGTATGTCGTGGATGGCCAGTTAGGACACCAAAAATGTTTGATTTTAGCATATGAGCATCTAATATGTCTGTAGGTGAAAGTCCCTAAACCCCTTGGTACCAGGGACGCTCCAACGTCTAGACCAAGTGGATATTATGAGCACATGGGGATCGTATACCGTTAGGCTGTGACTCCCACTATGTCATGGTCGATTAAAAGGGGGTGTGGCCTTATTCGCTAGAGGGTAGGGGATATAGTTAGGCTGAGTTTGACTAGCTCATAAATGGGTCTGTTATCGATGTGTCGGGTAAATATTAGCCGACTACTAGCCAAGCGTAGTGTGGTCTCTTCCACTTGCATGGTTGAGCGTTCAGTGGGCGGCAATCTCATGTAGAGTATACTAGAACTCGGTGATATCCCAGAGTGAGCCATACTGATATGTAGAGTTACTAAGTAGGTATTACGCACTCAGCATTTGACTTATTCATTCATTCATTCACTATCCACTCAGGCTGGTGGTGCTCAACTAAATCATTATGTGTACCTTCACAATGGCTAAGATTTCGGTTAAGCATGCGACCAACCTGAGATCAAGAGTTTATAACATTGAGTCGAGCTATCCAAATTTAGGTATGAGACTGGTTTAGATAGAAGTCCCTTGTGATGGACCCCACGGCTTGCGATATTATGTACTATCATCCCGATTTCACACTTTAGCATGGTCATTTCTTTCACACCACATATTGCATTACATCCTCAACACATAGCATTTGGTTTACTATGCTTCTATATTGCATAGCCTGAATGAGGTTGATGGTATTATAGACTCGCCAGGATCTGCATATTGCATTACATTTGCGGCATATGACATTTGGGTTACTATGTTTTTATATTTATATGGCCTATATGAGACTGATGGTAATCATGGCTCGTCAGGAATTGCATATTGCATTGTATCCTTAACATCTTATATTTGGCTCACTATGACTCCACATTGCATAGCCGATCTGCATTGCATACTCTGATATTGTTTGACTTATAAACTTGCCAGTATTTCACATACGTTGATATTATATGCTTGGCACATGCTTTGTGCACACATGTACACCACCCTCTAAGCTTCTTTATAAGCTTATGCACAACCGTTGCGTGCAAGTGATGTTAGGTTGCAGCAGCATTGAGGCAGGAGCATGCGTCGAGCTCGTGGAGATTTTGTTATTCATGTATTTCCCTTTTTAGCACTGTAATCAAATCTTCATATTAGTGGATATGTGATGATAATGTTGCTTTTGTGAGGGTATACTTGTGGTTATACTCCTTTACAAAAATAAAATAAAATTTCACACTGAGAATCCTCCTTGTAGAATCTCAAGATCGGAATTTGGTGTATGGGTGCTAGAAGCTAAGAATGGGGTACTACGAAGGCTGTCGGCGCTGGATTCGGCGATCAGGAATTTTATAAGCCCGGTTCCCGAGTTTGGGACATGACATATTCTTCCTAAGATAACCAAAGCTTGCTCTTCTTCCTATCTCTATGTATATCATCTTAAGAACCCTTTTTGTAACCCTCAGATCTTTCATCTCGAATGTCACTAATAACTGAGTCTTCAATAGGTCGATCTCAGATATATTATGATTGGCGATAAGCATGTCATCACTGTATAATGCCAGGATAATGAATTTTCCATCACTCGGTGTCTTATAATAGACACTGTGATCATATTCACTCATAATAAACCTCTGACTCACCATGAAGGAATCAATCTTTTTGTACTAGCACCTAAGCGACTGTTTCAGGCCATATAATGATATCTTTAACCTGCGAACCTTGTTTTATGCCCATTTTATTTCGAATTCTTCTGGTTGCTTCATGTACATCTATTCTTCCAATTCCCCATGTTGGAAGGAAATCTTCACATCCATCTATTCCATCTCGAGATCGTATTAGGAAACTAACACCAATACGAATATGATATATACATGCTTCACCACAGGTGAGAATATCTCAGTGAAGTTAACACATTCTCTCTAGGTGTATCCCTTTGCTACTAATCTTGCATTGTACATATCCTATTTCTTCTTTAAGATCCACTTGCACCCGATCACCTTTCGACTGGTGAGAAGCTACTTCAGATCCCACGTTTCATTCATGTACAAGGAGTCTATCTCATCATCTATCTCTACCTTTTCCTTTTCGGCATCCGCCTTATCAAGAGCCTCCTGAAGAGTAGATAGATCCTCCTTATCTGTAATGAGGACATATGTAATATTTGAGTCATCCCTATATCTCATTGGTAACTTGCGATCCCACGATAGATTCCTTCTCACAAAATTTTCGGCCGCCGAATTCAATGCCAATAGCGTCTGTAGTACCCCATTCTCGACTCCCAACTCCCATGCGCTAGGTTCTGACCTGGGATCCTACAAGAAAGATTTTTAGGGTGATTTTTTAATAAAGGAGCATAACCACAAGTGTACTCAAGTCACAAAACATCATCACCACATATCTACTAATTAATCTTTAAGTACAATGCGGAAAGGAAAATACATGATATAACAAAACTCCAAAAGGTCGAGCATATGCTCCTACCTCAATGCTTTTGTGGTTTAGCATAACCTACATGTAACAAACGTGTATAAGCTCACTACGAGGCTTAAAGAGTATGTGCGTGTGTGCGCAATGTATGTGCTAAGTATACAAATGACAGAGTAAACAGAAATGATAGAAGGCTAAACTGGCAATTCCATAAATGGCATTATCCATACCAAGGCTACACAATGCAAGGCCTACATGGCCGAATGTCATATTCTAAAGATGCAATGCACATATATTGATCCTCAACTAGTCCACATATTAAAACAGTTCGTCACTGGAAATATCACTGGATCTAATATACTCTAACACCGGTTGTCACCCCATTGAGTGCATAACCAATTGAGTGGATGAGACCTCACTATCCACCTTACTAGTGGTATGCCAATGCCCACTCGGCTCGTTGATAGCGGATCCATTTACGAGCTATTCAAACTCAACCTAGTTTACAACCCCCTACCCTCAGGTGGATAAGGTCACACCTCTTTTCAACCAACCACGA
The DNA here is from genome assembly GCF_029962835.1 of Magnolia sinica. Classification (NCBI taxonomy): domain Eukaryota; kingdom Viridiplantae; phylum Streptophyta; class Magnoliopsida; order Magnoliales; family Magnoliaceae; genus Magnolia; species Magnolia sinica. Next base: position 48,670,358 of record NC_080590.1, read on the forward strand.
TACAGTGAGAGACGCGGCCTACTGGTATTTAGCACTCAGGCGCTCATGTTTTCCACTCAATCTTGACGTTAAAGCATTCTACTAGTACCATAAGAATTTAGGGACTTTCACCTAAGGACATCCATAGTGCCCTAATGCTACAATAGATATTTTCGATATTCAATCTAGGCATCCACGATATGCTTGTGGAGGTCATAACCCTGATGTCGCTAGGGCATAAAGTGATCGTGACATACAATATGTGAAATGCATGAATCATACCATCTAAGTCATGAGTCAAACCTCCATGTACTGCGCGATCATGTGGGGCAACCCTATCTCATATGGGGTCCCCTAAGTATCTTAGCCCAAAGGCATATGCTATGATCAATCATCATCCACAATATGCAAACAAATGATGTGTACGGGCATATAACTAGTCATGATATCTTTATACTAAGCATGTTCTTAGTGTGTCCTATCAGGGCAAGTATGCTAACATGTTATGAGACATATCAGGCAATAATCAACCTTAATTGGCACATCATATACAGAGAGTGGGAACCGAATGGTAGGCCCCACGAGAAATATAGAAGTTTATGTGGTGTGGCCCATGTTATGCTAACATTGGTTCCTCATGTATCTTGCAAGGCATAAATAAAATACATATAACAAGGTGGGGTCCACTGGGAGTGACCCAAATGGGCACCCGCATACATAACACGTGTCATTAGGTTACTAATAAATTTGGACACACGGCCCACTAATGATGTCTCAAAATAATCAGATTATCAATGACATTACTATAATTACTTTAGTGGGATGATTTGCACTGTCTGATCATTGTTAATGTAAATCAATGGTTACAAATCATTAGTTAATCACCGGGTTGTGATCCTATGCTCATGACCTATCTGAGTCCTGGGATATCGTCAGTTCAGGCAAAGCATATGCTTAAATGGATTTAATATAACCATAGTTTCAACATTCACACACCTACTAATTTAGGGATTGAATACAAGATGCCAAACATAGCCAAAGAGCCAAGGGATCCCGAATCTAGGGATTCCCAAGTCCAAGGGATCCTGAAACCAAGGAATCCCAAGTCCAAGAGGTTTCTACCCCCACATTTCCTTGTGGTGAGGCCCACTTGAGATCTGGATCAACCTGAGTTTTGGGCCCATGGCCTAACATGATTCGATAAGATGGATGAACAGAGCGGATATGATACATACATCACGTAGGGTCCCACATGTGGCCCCACTTCCATGCCCAACATGGGCGTCCAGCCGCCCACTGGGTGTTGACACGTATCTTACCTTTATTGTGTCTCTCTGTTTTTTTTTTTAATTATTTATTTTTTTCTACTATGTGGGGTCCACGAGTGAATAATCCATTCCGTCCATTATGTCGATGAGATCTCTGTAAACTAAAAGAGTCTAATGTTGGGTAGGTTCCATCACATACACATACAACAATAAGCCTTAGAAAGTTCCAACATGAGACTTTGTTTCCCTCGGTGTAGTCCAGTCAGGACTCGGATCTATCTCATTTTTCGACTCATTGCCAAAAATGATATGGAGAAGGTAGTGGACGGCATGGATTAAACATATACTTCAAGGCGGGGTCTACGGCTAGGACGACTACATCCCACATCCGTATGGCTGACAAGAGGGTGTGCTCCCACCCCACCATGGGCTGTGATGTGGTCCACTCGATGGTTGGATTGGCTTGATTCTCGAGCTCCATAGTTAAAATGAGCTAATAGATAGATGGATGGTGTGGATCTAAGAAATACATCAATATGGCTCTCACAAGTGGAAACCCAATCCACAGCCCATGCAAATGGCCTCAGTTACGTGCAGGTACTCCCAACCCTTATGCTTATGGTGTAGCCCACCTGAGATACATGATTTCTTCATTTTTGGTACTGATGGCCAAATTAAGTTGACAAAATAGATGGATGGTATAGATCAAACATATAAGTTCTGGTGGGACCCACGAGTTGAAGCTCCACCCTTCCCCTGTAACCTCTATGTGTTTGGACGTTAACATCCAATGTCTGGACCTTTTTATATATACATATTTATTTTTATTTTTTGAATTTGGGCATGTAGTTGGGTACATATGAGAGATTTGAACCGTCCAACAAGTTGGCTAGCTCAAGATGGCCACAAGGAGCTTTGGATCAATCAATTTTGATGCCCTTTCCACCATCCAAAATATGTGTCTTAAGTCGTGAGTTAGATGGAGAATACACATCACTATGGGTCACATAAGGTGGTCCACACCGTGGTAGCATGCAGAGCACGCTTTCCAATCACGTGGCCCACTTATGGGCCCCATAACACTATGAAAGTAGGAAAAAGAAGGGAAAGGAAGGGAAAGAGATGTGGCCATTAGGGTGGCCTCCCACCCTTGTGGGCCCACCAAAATTGAAAAATCACAAAGAAGGGGAGTGTTTTGAATCTCCCATACAATCATTTAAAAGAAAGGACGGTTGAATCGGCTCAAATCAGCGATAGGACGGTCCACCAAGCTCCTCTTCACCCCTAATCTTCTTTAATCTCACTTTTCTCTTTCACTTACTCTCTTGATCCCTCATAACCCTCTCTTAAGTTCTCTTTCTAATCTCTCATAAACACTCTCTTTTCTCTTAATCTCTCTCCACTCTTTCTATCTTTTCTCTCTTAATCTCTCCCTAATCTTTTTAATATTTTTCTCTCTCTTTATCCCTCCCTACTCTTGCTAAAAATTGGTAGAAATGGGAGGGAGTTAGGGAGTTTTTATGGGAGAGATTTTAGGATAGTGAGGGAATAAGGAAAAGGAAGGGTAAAATGGGGAGAAAAAGAAGAAAAGAATGATGGGTAGCATAGGCAAGGGTATGCGTTGCATGAGAAAGGCATATGCTTGTTTGACTAATGGGGAGAGAGTGACATGAGTGATAGATGAATTGATTGATGGCTTGATTGATTAATGAATTGATGGATTTGACAAATGGGGATTTGTGCAAGTGAGGCCCACGTATGTTGCGCGGCCCACCTCGGATTGTGCCAAAATTGTAACTTCTAATCTGAGAGTCAAAATGGGGCGTGCTGCATGGAGTTGGAATTATAACGCCCGTGCGGTTGCTAGGGTACAAGTCTCGGGGTATTATAATATAAAAAATAGCGTAACGATCAAAACTCATCAATCTAGTCCATCAGGAACATGATGTTGTTTAAGTAGAAGTTTACAGTAGGTCTCGTGAAGTTATGGGTCTTACAGATCCTTCATTGAATTCAACGTCACGGCTAATGATGATTTTCTGTGTGACCCAGTTATACAACCTATACCCCTTCACACCACTACCATAGCCAACAAAGATATAATTTTTGGCTCTTTTGTATAACTTATCTCTCTCAACTGACAGTACATGAGAGTAAGCTTCACAACCAAATACATGCAATCCCGAGTAGTTTACCTGTTGACCACTCCATACCTCCTCTAAAATTTTACAAATCAATGGCCATAGAAGGGGACCGATTTAATAAGAAATAAATCGTATTAATGGCCTCAGTCCATAATTTATTGCCTAACCCAGCATTACTAATCATGCACTAAGGCCTCTCTAAGTGAGTCTAATTCATCCGCTCTACCATAATATTTTTTTTTGGTGTGTGACACACTATGTTATGCCTCACGATCCATTCATTCTTATAGTATTGATTAAATTCACCTAAAGTAAATTCTCCACTGTTATCTATCCTTAATACTTTCACCTTCGCCTTGACTATTTTTTAATCATCGCCTTTCATTGCTTAAATATGCTGAAAACATTGGATTTATTTTTCATAAAATAAACCCATAACTTCCTGGATTAGTCGTGAATGAACGTGATGAACCATGACGACCCTTCACTAGAAACCATGGGCAATGGTCCCCATACATCAGAATGCACATAATCAAGAACACCCTTACATATATATTTTTCATATTTAAAAGATAACCTTGAATGTTTAGTATATATACAATGCTCACATATACTTAAATCAAAACGTTTAAAAACTAGAATTAAACAACAGTCAGAAAGTACCTTCATGCCCCGCTAGCTCAAGTGTCCTAGATGTGCATGCTATATACATGCAAATATAGAATCCGCTATAGCTGCTGCAGCTCCACCTAATGAAGTGTTCTCGATCAACCTGTAAAGGTTTTGTTCCTTTGTGCCTTCATGACAATGAGCACCCCCTTTGAAATTTTGAGGACATGATCAAAACTGGTGAATCTATACCCAAGCACCTCAACTGCTCCAAAAGATATCAAGCTTTTTCTCATATCAGGAACGTGTCTCACCTCGATTAAGGTATGCTCCATGCTATCAAACATCTTGATGCGCACCGATCTAACACCCATAACATTACAAGTATTTTTATTGCCCATTAATATCTGGCCACCATTGCGCTCTCTGTAACTAGTAAACCAACTTCGATGAGGATTCATGCAATATGATGCCCCAGTATCCAAAATCCACTCATCCTTATGATCATCATATAAGTGTCCGACCATAGACACTAACAATACATCATATCTACTCATACCTTTATCAAACTATGCAGTGTTGGCCTCCCTGGAGGAAGCCTTTAAGTTCTCTTTTCTTGTCTTAGGGTTTGTGCAATCCTTTTTCATATGCCCAGGCATCCCACAATTCTATCACTTCAAGTTTCATTTTCCCTTGCCCTTAGATTTACATCTCGATCGAGAAGATTCATTGTCCCACTCAGAATTCTACCCCCTTGTAATCAATGCATCAGTAGTGCCCACATCATCGCTTTTCTTTCTCATCGCCTTTACTTAAAGGGTAAAGATAATAGTATCGACGCTAAGGGTCGATCTACCAGTGCATAATAAGTCCTTGAACAATTTATACAAAGTTAGGAGAGAATTCAACAAGATGCATGACTAATCCTCATCTTTTCATCATTTCCTCCATATCTAGTAATTTATAAATTATCTTGTTAAAGTTACTACTGTGGACCTTAACATCACCTCCTTTTGTCATCTTCAAATTGAACAACTGAAGCTTCAAGTACAATCAATTCTCGATAGATTTTCTCACATAAATGTCCTCTAATTTCACCCATGTACTTGCCATAGTTTTCACTCTCATAAAATTGTAGAGGACCTCATCCGTTAGGCATAATTGAATAGTGGTTCTCGTTTCCTTATCCATCTTGTTCCATTATTCATCTGTTATAAAATATGGCTGCTTCTCAGGTATGACATCAACCAATCCTTGTTGAACTAGGAGACCGATCATCTTGACTTTCCATAATTCAAAGTTATTTTTCCCAGAATATTTCTCAACATCAAACTTAGGATTAGAAGTCATTGATGCTTTACTTTCATATTCAAATTATGTCTCAACATTTGCTCTAATACCACTTGTTGGGGGATTGCAAAATCACATAGAGATGAATCAAGTAAAGTATTCCAATAGCATAATCAAGCCCAATCACAAAGACTTTGAATTTAACGCCGTAAAACCCTTGCGGGAAAAAACCATGACACAAAGTGACTGATATGCACTATAAAAGTAGAAAATTACAAAAGATAGAGATTACCTGATTCAAACAAGCGTCGAATCACCCAAGTTACACCCTTAAAATCTTAAGAATGAATTAGAAAGCTTTGAGACACCCCCTATTCCCTATTACACCCATATATATAGCCTTGAGGAGAATCATAATCAAAATAGGAAATAAATCCCTCAAGCAATTTTATATAACTATGCGCGATCATTCAATGAGACCTTTGATGGCACTTTGATGGCATCGAATAGCCTTTGATGGAATTGAACCTCTTTGATGTCATGTAAATAAACACCAAAACGTTCTAGCCATTAAACATGTATTTTCTGGATTTTCTTAATGGCACTTTGATGGGACTATGATCTCATCGATAGCTCCTCGATGGCAACAAAACTCTCTCAATGGCATCGAGCATGACACCTAAAGTGTCTAGCAATAAATTATGAGTTTTTGAATTTTTTCAATGGCATCGAGCAGCTGTCGATGGCATCGAACAACTCTCAATAGCATCAAACAGACTATTGATGGCATCGACAGACCCTATTGCTAAAAGATTTTAGACATAAACAACATTTCCTATAACCAAGGTTTAAAATGGCTCAATAAAAAGCAATATTGACATGCGCTAGAAGTAAGGCCCATAGCGAAAAGAGAAAAAATCACATCATGTAAGGAAATCTTTGCTTTTAACTGTGCCCTACCTCTAATACACGTATACAACTCTTCTTTATTAGGCCATGTCAAAATTATATTTAAGTAACAATAGGCAATTCATGTCCTCCATAGATAAAGTAATAATTACTCAATGATAATTCCCGTAACGATTGTAGATAATTAGATTTTTTAAAATGCAATGCTTGTTTGGATTAGAAGTAAAGTCCTCAAATTCATTAGACAATATTTCTTGTTTCTTGTGCTAGAGAATTTTAATCATGATTACTATGTGGATACAACTCAACTGTTGTGTAAGTGAAAAATATTTACCATTTCCCCATGGACATTGTGTATCCAAACACACTCAATTTCAATAAGACTTGTGAATACTCATCCCCTAAATGAAATATTCAAAGGTCAAACCAAACCTATGTGATTAAAATCTATACTGGAGATCAATTGAATAAAATAAGTGAAGGATGGACGTAGCTCTGCTAATAACATAAATGCATGAGATCGATTGAATGAATCAATCAACAAACATTATCTATTATTACAAATCAAAATGATACTGTTAGAAATCTAAACAAATAAATTTCGATCAATTGAGAATTCATAAACTATAAATTGAATTGAATTGTGAACTTGGCTATCCAATGGTCCAAAATTTAAGAAAAAAATACCCACATATACTATATTTACGCTATCATATTGTTGGGTACTTTTTAGATTTGGATGTTTTTGTCACTTGTGGTGTGTGTGGGCATACTAGAACCAATTGTGTGGCTCGATTCCAACCGAACAACTTGAACCCAAGCCCCAATATAAGCAGAAACGATGACTGCGACCATATATGACTGAGATCTATGAAGATCGATTGCATATTCAGCCACTTGTAAATTGTTTTATAAAGTGATCAAGTGATATTTGGAGGGTGGGGTTCTTCCTCCGAAAATGGGTTTCACTTTGCCTTCCGTACAAAAAGACTTTTTTGATACCTAGCTTTCATCAAATGAAAAGGAAATATTCACAATCAGTCAATGCGCAACTGTAAGAAGCCTTTTTAAATGAAGAATTGCTTATATTGAGATAAAAGTCCAGCGCATGAACATAGACTGAGATTATAGTTAACTGATTGCGACTACTCCTAAGAAATATCTACGTAATGATAAGGAAAGATAAATTGCAAGATAATTGAAAGATAATTTGATTGGCTTGTTTGATTGGTATTAGATGATTTGTTCTATTAATTTCCCCTTCTATTTATAAGCTTCTTTGCTACGCAGATGCTTTGCATCCATTTCTGTTATTTACTCTAACTGTTATGGCAATTGAATCGTTGACACGTTAGTCCTCCAGATCCTTCTGCCTCTTTGTATTCTTCTAGCCGTTCCTCTTCTCTCGATTGCCTTTTATCCCTTGAACTTCTCGTTCATGCCTTGTCATCAGATGACATGTATCATCCAGCTCAGCGCCAACTATACTTCCATAAAAAGCACTCTAAATATTTTCGCAATTCTTTTATATGTTATTTCTTCCCTATGTAATTACATGTGTCATTCCTCGCTTGTTTATTTTAGGATCAGGCATAAATAAGGTACAACACTTATAATGGGAAAGATTTTTGGAGCACCACCCATTCATGATGGATGTAACCAGATGGATAGCTTGGATCAAAGAATGTTGGGCCCACCTTACCATTGCTAGTCTAACTAAAATCGATATAGTAAAAATACAGGGTTTTTTATTTTAAAAATACGAGTTTAAAAGGGGACTATGGTATTAGAGTGGTCCTAAATCATAATAATCATCTTTTTCTTTCAGAAGTCCAACATTATGATTAGTATTTGTTAACCTCTAAGTATCATAACCCTCTAAGTGATGATCAATTTGAAACAAGTTTGAGCATAGAAAGAAGAAGAGAGGGTGAAATCATCACCGCTCGTTCCTCTACTTAGGTCTCTGTCATCTCAACTAACAATGTGATTGGTAGATTGCTTTCTAACTTATTTTATTACAATACTATGCCACACATTATTGATATATTAGGATTTTTTTAAAACTTTTTATTTTTGCAATAAAAACTTGAAAATTGTTAAAATCAAGTTGGCACACATCTTTCTGCAATCCACACCATTAATCATGTATGTATGATTGTATATATGTGCAAATCAATTCATCCTTGCTTGGATTGGAGCAAGTGACCACTTAGCGATGTGGAACCCATCTCTCATCATGAATAGGATTGAACCCCATGCCCGCTGGACCACTGGATCAATGTGTGGGGCTAAAGAATGAGCATTAAACAACTTACACATGGGCTTAATGACATCAGCAACTTGCGGCCCAATTTTAAGCCACTGATAGAATCATATAACTCATTGATACCTTTGAAATGAGTAGTTACTCATTTGAATCGGAGTCCAGATTATGAAGTTATTGTATAGACAAGATTGATTCTCCATGGACCAAGCAATGACATCTATTATGTGGGCCATATCTCATGATCTATTAATTAGACTAAGATGAAATTTAGTCCAAAGGATATTCTTAATATGCTCTTCAAGATGGATGAGTCAAATTAGATAGATATCATTCACATCTTGCTAGAAAAATCTCAAAGTGTTTGTTAGTTCTCTTGGAGCATTTACAGATTATTATCATTGAATTAGATTAATCCATAATTAGATTGAGCTGAAAATTGCTACCTATCCCAATTAGCGTAGTCTAAAAACATTTGTTTGCTCACATTTACCAAAAAGCCTATTAATGGATATTCAATCAAATCGGTCTATAGAACGTTGTGTGGCAAGATTCAGACCATTCGATCAATGATATTTAGATTTAGGCATGATCTGATATTATATATCCTTGTTATAATCTTTGATCATGTTCACAATTTAGTATCCACATGTGTGGGATATGTGGGGCCCACTCACTCTTGATGGGTGGTGGTGCAACATTCTAACCACTAGTCATGTGGGGTACTCATTTCGATAAGCCTACCCATATGATCATGCAATCTTACTTCATCTTTTTCATTTGACAATATGGTTACAAGCTTGGCCGCATTGGATGAATTAATGGATGATGGTCTTGAAAGTTCCTTGGTTTGTCAAATTATGTAAGTGTTGAATCAGTCTTCAGGTGAGCCCCAAGATGAAGATTACAAGATCAAGACCTCAACCAGGAAGAAGCTCGAGTGCTCCAAACAGGTGATGAAGCCTCACTTCCCTAACCAAACCCTTGAGGTATATGACCCTATTTAACTTAGTCTTACCCTCAATAATTCTTAAAATTATTTTTAGTAAGCTTAAGTTTTGAACACTTAGCATATTAGAGAAGTAAACATGAACCATATAAGAAAAATTGATTACATCGATTTGCAATCAAAGACATGTGCGATTCTATCGAACATAGTTCGATAAAATCGATAAACAGGCCCATTCCGTCCAGCAACAAAATGAACATCTACTGAAATTTGTCAATTATATCGAACAGAGTTCGATGTCATCAAAATTCAAATTTTGATAGCATCAAACTAGCTTTGATTGAATCGACTTAAGGGCACTCTCTCTACATAGAAAATATTCTCTAAGTGTTCATCGATGTAATCGAGTTACCTTCAATCACATCGAGAGTAAGTTATTGATGGCATTGAAGACTGTTTGATTGCATCGAAGATTGGGAGTATTTTGTCTAGCAAGCTATTTAGGTATATCCAACTTTTTCGATTACAATGAAGACTCTTCGATGTCATCGAACTTCAAAATTTGATAGCATCACAGGGTGATCAATTGTATCAAAAATTGGAATAAACTCTTCCAACAGACAAAGGTAATTTTTCTAAAGAGAATCTGATGAGATCGAACCTCCTCTCAATTATATCGAAGTGCGCATCGATGGAATCGAAAGGTGCTCAATAAGAGCGAGCAGAATGTGTTCTACACAAAAATAAATATATGAGTGTAGAATGTCGATGCAATCAAATAAGGCTCGATAACATCGAATTTCAAATTTCGATGTAATCGAAGACTACTCAATAATATCAACAATGACAGATTTCTGCCAATTTTTTAACCATTGGGATTTCAACTTTATAAGTACACATGGCCTGCTTCTTATAAAATGAGTTAGAATTTGAGAGAGTTGCTTTAAGAGTTAATACCCTCTTCCTCATTCCCTCTTTCACATTAGATTTCATCATTCAATCCTTAGCATATGCATTTACTTACATCTTAATTACTTAGATTAAATTATGAACTCTGGCATTCAATGAGTTTCCAATAGTACTCATTATAGGCAAATCAATGTGTTGGAACTCTTGAATGCATAGCTCACGAGAATCTGCTCTATGTAATTAAATCATATTATCTAAATAGAGAAGAACAACCTTACCCTAAACCTCATAACCTCGGAGCATTGATCGAAGTGGTTACCTCTGTCTTACACAAGTACCCCTACTCTCTCTCTCTCTCCACTCATTACTCCATCCATCACCCATCCCTTACAACACCTCTCTGTCTCTCTCTCATCTCTCTCTTTACTCCCAAGCAACCCCACCATTAGAGAGAACGTCCAAGCTCTTTATAAGAAAGAGCTTGGTGTAGCCTACCTTCCTACCACCCAATCCCACCCTTCAATGATCATCTCAACTATTGAAATTCATCCCTTGGAGCTTTAGAACGCATCGGTGGAAAGAGGAGTCCAAGATCTAACGATCGGTGTTCATAGCCTTAGATCTTGATATTTGATGTAAGGCCCATTTGTGATGGGACCCATTTTCATGTATGTGATTATAAGTAAAGAGGACCCCATAGTGGTGGGGTCTCTCTATCCACCGTCTCTCTCTCTCTCTTATGATAGGTGTGGTCCACTTGATCTCTGCCATACAAAGCCGTATGGGCCCACCTGGACAGATGTAGCTGGTGAGCCACGTGTATGTGGACCCCACCTTGATGGACGAATTGTGTCCAACATCCATTAGTGGATCGTCTAGCAGCTGAGCCTACTGGACTGCATGAAAGGGAACAAATATCTGAAATGGCCTAGCTATACGTCCTAGAGGGGGGGTGAATAGGACGATGCCAAAATAAAACTTTAACAGCGAAATAAAGAAAGATAGATAGCCAAATAAACTAAATCAAATCACAATACTGAAATAAAAGCAACCTCACTAAACAAGTATTGAGAGGTTGATACGAATTCAGATCTAAGGACAACCTTACACCATAAAAACCAAAGGTTTATGGTAGAACAACCTTATTTCTAGAACATCCTTTGTATCAAAAACTCAAACCTGAGAGGAATAAATAAATAGTAAGGAATTGAAATAAATTGCAGAAATTTAAAACTAAATTATTACAACATTCCCACTGTGCTTGAAATGTAAATTTTATAACATTCACATCCACACGTACATTCCACAAATCTGAATGAAAAGAGATATAAAACTTAAGCAAGCATTCAAACCACAAGACAAAATTATAGTGGTTCGCCTGTGTGTACACCAACTATTCAACAACAGCCACACAACACTACTCCACTCTTAATATCCTCACACAGGGGATATCAACGTTCACTATCAAAGATAGGATTTGCAGGTTCACCCAAAACCTTCACAATTGCATTTTTCTCTGTGGGCTTACACAATTAAAAAACCCCTCTTCTGAGTTTTCCTGGCTATCCTTAGATAACCAATACAATGAGATTTTTTTGACAAATCTCAAAAGAAAACCAAATGAAAGTAAATTACATAAACGTAAAATACCTAACTTTCTCCTTCGTTGTAGCAGCCCAGAAGAACCAAGTCGGAGTAGATATTTAAATGTCAAAGTTCAATGTCCAATACTCTCTTTGTAATGGTTCTAAGTTCTAACAGATTTTAAATTAAACCAATTGGGCATAGCTCTATTTGATTTTGATTCCAAGAAGATGAATTGCAGCAATTCTACTTTTCAAATAAGATTGGAATACAGGAGCAAACTCAAATAAGAAAAGCTAAAGAAAGAGAATATTAAATATGCACACTTAGCTTAAAATGGAGCACAGACTTATCTCTCAGAAGGCCGAATTAAATTAGCTTCAATTTCCTATTTTATTATGAGATTCGTGCTCTATTTATAGGTGAGCAAATCACGTCTTTGGCTAGTCTAAAGACCTCTACGACTGGTCGTAGAACCAACAGTTATTTGAAAATTCGGGCGCGATAAGATCTGGCGGTTTCATAACTGGTCGTAGGTGGTCTACGACTGGTCGTAGGTCCCCTTCGACTGGTCGTAGGTTTCACACGACTAGTCGAAGTTAGCCAATCTACAACATTGTACATTGAGTTGTAGCTCTACGACAGGTCGAAGAAACAATCGACACTGTTCATACGACTAGTCGAATAAACCCTAAGACTAGTCGAAGCCAAATAGAAAATATCTGAATTTTACAACAAACTTATGACTGATCTAGAAAATTCTTAGACAAGTCGAAGCAGTGCTAGAACTAGTCGAACAAAGTCCAGGACTAGTCTTAAAATAGCCTAAACTCACATATATAAAACATATGAATTATATATCCAGAATGACCTACTCTAAAGGTCAACCTAAGGTCAGTCATACCTCAATAGTGAAGTAAGGACATTGAAACTTAGAGATAAGAGACCTTTGAAAGTAGCAAAGCTTGAAGTCTTAATGGAGCTTAAACTTGAAAACTTCTTGAGCTCTTGAGGTTGAACTTGAAAGCTTCTTGAGATTCTTGACTTGTGAACAGTGCTTGTCAAACAAAGTTGATCTTGAGTAGAACATTGTTTTTCACAGATGCAAGCTGCATAACAGTGTCTTTAGCACCACAAATTTGACAACGAAAAGGGCTATAAACTATCGCACTTACAATATCAGTTTTAATTCAAAAGCTGGCGGGTCACACTCACATGGACCCTACCTTGATGTATATATACGATCCACATTGTCTACCCTTTTTCCCATCTCATTTTAGGCGTTGAGCCAAAAAATGAAGCCAATTTGAATCTCTGGCGGGCCATAATGTAGAAAACAATGGTTTAGGTGATTTAAACTGTTAGGGCCCATTGTGGTGTTTCTGCACACCAAAATATGTCCAATATTGGGCTTGTTAGGTCTATCATGAGCCCAGGGATCCAACCGGTGAGTGGATCCTTTTGATGTGGGCCCCACCTATGAAAAACTATGACAAAATAATAATAATAATAATAATAATAATAATAATAATATATGTAGAGACGCTGTTGCTGCCAGTGTCCTCTGAATGCTGCACTGTGCATTTAAACTGTTAGCGTCCTTGCTGTTTGTTTAAAGAGTGGGATGGTGGGCCCCACCATAATGTATGTTGAACATCTGCACTGTGCATTTGATGGGTCCCCTTTAAAAATGGGGTGTTCCCAAAATCAGCCGTACCCAGAACTCAGGTAGCCCATACTACCAAAAGTAGCAGGGGATTGAACGTCTACCATTGAAACCCCTTTTTGGGTCACAGAAGTTTTAGATCGATATGAAATTTATTTTTACTCTTTATTCATGTCTTTGTGACCTTATAAACAGATTGGATGGAAAATCAATGTTATGGTGGGCCCCATGTGGGACCCACCTATCATAGAAATGGATTGGCTGGGCTACCACGCACCAACTATATAGTTGATTGACGTCAACAAGCTCTATGGGCTATTGTGATGTACTTGTCTTACACACACTGTCCATTCATGGGACATGTACCCCATCATGGTAATGTGTGGGGCCCACCTTAAATTGGTGTGTTACATCCACACTGTCTAATCTATGGATGGTGGATGTAGATTGGCTGGTGTACCTTACATTAGCTGTATAGTTGCTGTACTGACGTAGCAAATTCTGTGGGTTTGACCATAAAATCCATCCATCCGTCCTTTTCATTTGGGATGTGTGCACCCCACACATGATATATGTGTCTTCTATACATCGTCAGTCCATCTGAACGTGTGGGGCCCACTGATGTATGTGTTTTAGCTCCACCATCTAGATGGGACGATGGGCCCACCATAATATGCATTTTACCCTCACCGTCCACCTGGAGGTGGGACCCCACTATGATATGTGTGTTTCATCAATGCCATCCATCTTACATAAGGCCTATGTGATGCGACCCACTTGATGTTTATGAGGGCCATTGGTCTGGCCCATTGATGCAACCCACTTGATGTATATGAGGCCCATTGGTGCGGCCCATTTGATGTATGTGATGCCCATTGATGTGGCCCACTTGATATTTATGAGGGCTATTAATGCGGCCCACTTGATGTATATGAGGCCCATTGGTGCAGGCCCGTTGATGCAGCCCACTTGATGTTTATGAGGGCCATTGGTGCGGCCCATTGAAGCGACCCACTTGATGTATATGAGGCCCATTGGTGTGGCCCGTTGATGCAGTCCACTTAATATATGTGAGACCCATTGTTATAATGCCCAAGTGATGTATTTGTGACTTATTTGGCAAGGCCCAATATGATGCATTTGGGGCCCTTAAGTGAGACTCAGTGTGATGTATTTATGGCGCATATGCCGAGGCCCATTGTGATGTATATGTAGCCCTTGAGTGAGGCACGATGTGATATATTTATGACCCATGTGTCAAGGCCCATGTGATATACATTAGGCCCTTGAGTGAGGCCCATGGTGATGTATTTATGACCCATGTGCCGAGGCCCATAATGATATACATTAGGCCCTTGAGTGAGGCCCATGGTGATGTATATTAGGCCCTTGTGTGAGGCCATGGGCCCACTATATGTTTGGCTCTATGTGGGCCACTCTTTGGGAGTAATGTTGGTTAAATGTCCACATCGATGGGCAGTGATGGTTAAATGTCCACATTGTGAGCTTCCCTTAGGCCCTTTGTTAGGCCGATTATCGATACCAATTGTGAGTACATAATACTATAGCATCATGACACATGCCCATACGCATCATCTGCATGCTTGATATGAGATGTGGTTGACCATTGCATATCCCATTGGGCAGTTATTACAAGACTCCGTGATAGGCGGAGATTGTCTCACATGAGCGCACGATATGCGAAGGATTGATGCATGACTGGATTGTATGACTCACGCATCTTGCATCGTGTGTTGTGATTACTATATGCCTTAGTGACATCAGGGTCGTTGCCTCCACACGCATGTCGTAGATGCCCAGATGGGACACCAAAAATGTTTGTTTCTAGCATAAGGGCGTCATAGATGTCCCTGGGTGAAAATCCCTAAACCTCCATGGCAAGGAGATACCACAATGTCTAGACCGAGTGGATATATATGAGCGCATGAGGGCAGTATACCAATAGGTCATGTGTCTCACTGTGTAGTGGTCAGTTAGGAGAGGGTGTGAGGGGGCAATATCTAGGTTGAGTTTGACCGGCTTGAGGAATGGGTTCGCTATCGACGAGCCAGGCCCGATTTTGGTAGGGGGATAGTGAGGTCTCTTCCACTTACCCAGTTGTGCACTTCGATAAGGGCGGCAAGTTGGTGTAGAGTGTAATAAACCCCAGTGATGATCCCAGAGATGTACGACACTAATATATGGACTTATTGAGCAGGAGTTACATACTTATTCATTCATTCATTCACTATCCACTTGGGCTAGTGGTGTGCAACTAATTGTTATGTGTATCTTCGAAATGGCCAGGATTTCGGTTAGGGTATGTGACCAACTTGAGATCAGAAGTTTACCACATTGAGTCTGACTATCCAAATTTAGGTATGAGACTGGTTTGGATAGAAGTCCCTTGTGATGAACCTCGTAGCCTGCGATACTACGCACTATCATCCCGACTTCACACTCCAGCTTGGTCATTTCATTCACACCGCATATTACATTACATCCGTGGCATATAGTATTCTGTGTTGCTACGTTTCTGCATTTATATGGCCTAGATGAAGTTGACGGCATTCGTGGACCCATCAGGATTTGCTTATTGCATTGTATCCTCAGTATATGATATAAGCCTATTATGTTTTTATGCCGCATAACCTGGATAAGGCTGATGATATTTATGAACTTACCAGCATGTTTTCGCACTACTTTAATATTGTACGATTTATAGATTGCCAATATTTCCGCTTGATCTGATATCTATATGCTTGGCATGTGCATTGCACACACTTACATCACCCTTTAAGCTTTTTAAAAGCTTATGCATGATAGATGCATGCAGGTGGCGTTAAGTTACGGCAGCATTGAACTTGGAGCGTGCAGTGATCTTTTGGAACTTTAATTTTTGACATATGTATATTTCCCTTTTAGTACTGTATTCAACTATTTATATTAGTGGATATGTGATAATGATGTTGCCTAATGTATGTTAGAAATTCTCCTTGTAGAATCCTAGGACCGGAATTTGGCGTATGCGTGCTGGGAGCTGAGAATGGAGTACTACGGAGGTTGTCGGCACCGGATTCAGCGATTGGAAATTTTGTGAGCCCAGTTTCTGAGTTTGGGGCTGACCGTAGGACTTGTCACCTTGTGTAGGCACCTAAGGCAACCTTATGTAGGTCCTTTAGTTAACCTTATGTAGGTTATGAAGATTCATGGTTAACCTGATTTAAAACCATTAGATAGTGAAATCTAGTACACTCTAAGAGAGAGTGTGTTCACCGGGAGTGGAGTAGGCAAATAGCCAAACCAATATATATGATTGTGTTTGGGATTACTTTTTATGTATTGATCTAATTATGCTTATGTCTATTAAATGATTATTATGATGCATGATTTAATAAATGCATAAGTACTAAAAGGAATCACATCCCACATACTATCACATACACTATCTTTATAGGCTTATTTCTTTATATGAAAATCTTGTGTAAGCCTAGGTGTTTGGACCCTCTACTAGCTTGGAAGCCATGGAGTTAGCCTTATTCATTTTGATTAAAGTTAGGCATTGTTTATTGTTATAAGAAAATAATTATTGAAAAGTCCTATTCTCCCCCCTCTAAGACACTTGGACATACTTCCATACTTCTACTTTAGCGGTTCTACCACAATTTCAGGTTTAACCATAGATACTATGTAATATAGGGACCTAATCATGTGTTTCTTGATAAACCTTATGCAATAAATAGTAACCATGTAATAGTACTTAATCATACCATATCTCACCCACTTGTGGCGTTTGACCTTATATTATATAAAGAAGTATTATTTCACATAAGCAATACCAGATTAGGATGAAACCTTATAGGAAGCATGATGTTGATATGTATACCACATCTGTTAGTTTAAAATAAGTAATGAGAGTCTCAATCATGTACTTTTGATTAGTCATCCCCTTTATTATGCATACATGTCAATTAGTGGGTCTTTAAGACCCAGACACGATAATACTACATATGTTGATGTGAATTGTGTCCTAATGACTCACAAACATCAAAAGTGCATTTGTCACATACCTGGATGTGTAGTGTAATGCACAAGGAAAGACATGATAGTCTAAATAGGTGCCTTGCTCTTTATGCATATGATTAAGATATATGTCGATTTGAGCTATGGGATGCATATAATATGAGTTTCATGTGAAGTATTGTATTAGCACTCATAACCCTGGTGCATACTCTGCATGGAATTTCAGTCCACGTATAAACATATAGAGAGAACTGTTGGTCATGTTAAGGATACCACATGACAAACTTTGCGTCAAAATGCCTAAGATTTTACATTCCCTAACACAAGAGAAAGAACACTCAATTTTAATATGAGGTTTAATGTTGATAAAGTTATGTTGAAGCTTAATGCAATTTTTTAAAATTATTACCTTTGAGAAGCTCACTGGAAAGAACTTTATTCATTAGTCTTGGAAACTTGAAATAGTTCTTACTTTTAAGTGAGTATAATATGTCGTTCATGAGCCTCCACTGCCTAAACCCAACCCCGCCTTGATAATGAGCCCCCAACTGTCACTTCCAAATATATCAAGCGCTCATTTGGCACCTTGTAATTAGAATACATTGGAATCTAATTTACAATTATAGTAAAATCCATGTGAATTGGAATCCTCGATTGTATGTAACAACTTATAATTGGAATGCATTGGAATCCAAAAATTGTGTTTGGATGCTTATAATTGGAATGCATGGGAATTATTTTTTACATTCATAAGAAGCTAAATTTGATTAACTAAATCAACTTTTACTACCCCAAATTAGTATACATATGTGATATATGACCCAATGATTATACCCATTAAAATATATACTTTCACCAAAGTGAGGAAATTTCAAGCCTCAAGTGGGCCAAAAAAGTAAGGATCACAAACAGTCGACTCGAGAACAATTTTTAACTATCCATTTTAATTACCAACATCTATACAAATTGGAGTGTGATTTTAGTGATGCTACCAATAATTAGATTATTTTTAGGGTATCATTAGTATGCCATGTTTACAACAAATTAGTAACCTAGCGACACCTTTTTTACTTGTGCAACTCTCCTACCTATAGGGATGTGAGGGAGGAAGGGGGAGGGGGGATACCAATTACCTTCAATTCAGAACAAAACAAAGGGATTTCAAAACAAGCCATACTACTCTCCTACCTTTAAAGGGTTTGGGGATCCATTTAACACCAATTACCTTTGATTTACAATAAATTAAAGGGATTTCAAAAAACACCAAAAATTATATTTTTATTTACCTTTGATTCAATTTACCTCCAAATCCACATCACCAAATGCACCATTTTAGTGCATTTACCTCCAATTACACCCAATTTCAAGGTCCAAAATAGTGTGTAAGTGGGGAATAGACAATGAAATAGCCAAAGTATATTGATTGGCTTCCATAAATAATATTCTTTACAACCAAATGTGAAACATGCTAAAAGATAGAGATGTGTACCTGCACTTAAGGGGTATATTGATTGCTCAAGTTAATACTCAATTTTATACCCTTTGAAAGCAATTATACCTCCTAAGATTCAGTGAAGTCGCATCGGTTAGGTAGCATGTCTTAAAAATGCTAAAAAATGCTAATGAACAAAAGTTAATTGGGCATTGTCAAAGAAGAGGAGACCATCATAATTGTCATTCTCATGTCATTGACACCTATATATGAAAAGTTTATTAGAAACTACAACATAATAAAGCTCAAATATGATCAAGAAAAGTTTCACAAGCAACTGGTTTTCTATTAGGCCCACAATTTAAGACATAAAAAACACCATTTGGTATAATTGATAGAAAATACCTCTAATGACAAATCCAATTATCAAAAAGCGCAAGAGGGATGATGACAAGAAGGACTGGAATAACAACCTTAAGTGTAAGGCCTGTATCCTACTCTGTACCATTCCTTAGGCTCTTACGATCCTCCCCGTCGAATTCTGGTGACCCGCGACCTGTAGACAGCATTTGCACACGACCCTAAGTCGCATCCCATAAATTTGAGTCGACTCGACTCAAAACTTTTACCCTAGTGACCATGCCATCGTCGTCGTGGTTCCAAAGCCAAAACTTGCTCACCGATGAGATACCTAGACCAGGAGTTGTGGGCCCGCGTATATTTCAAGGAAACGCCGCACGTTACGAATCCCAAGAGAAGAATCTCTACCTAACCTATTACATCAATCAATCAAGTACATCCCATCACAGCCCCATACCTAGCTCATCCCTCTCTTACCAACAAGGTATGACACCCATCCCTCTCTCATCCAAAAGTCAACTCTAACACATCTCTCTCTTACACACACCCATCTCTCTCTCTTTATATCTCCTCTCTCTCTCTCTCTCATTTTCTCCACCATTTCCAAGCAACCAAAGAGAGGAACATTTAAGCTTTAACCCAAATGTGTCGACTACTTTCTACCCCAAAACTCTCAACTCTAACACATCTCTCTCTTACACACACCCATCTCTCTCTCTTTATATCTCCTCTCTCTCTCTCTCTCATTTTCTCCACCATTTCCAAGCAACCAAAGAGAGGAACATTTAAGCTTTAACCCAAATGTGTGGACTACTTTCTACCCCAAAACTCTCAATCCAACCCTTCAATTTTTATCATCCTCCATCAAAGAGGAAGCTTAGGAGCTAGGGATTCCAAGGAACCAAGAAGAAGTGTAATAGGGGGTGTTTTGTATGATTAGATTGTGATTTTTATGATGGGGCAAGTGGGGTCTACTGATTGATGGTATGGATCCTATTTAGGACCCAAGGTGTGGCCAAGGGCCCACCATGATTCATGTATGTAAATCCATGATGAGGCCATTCTCCATGGACTCCACCATGATGTTTCTTTGATGCTCAACATGTAGAGGTCATCTAGATCTTAAATTTGTGGTGGGGATGGTATCCCCACCTTGATTTTCTCATTTGAGGGCCCACATGTTTTACGATCCATCTCGATGTATGTATGGTAGCTCAAGGGAGCTCATAGAGGCGGAGCTCCCTTCCACTACGTCTCTCTCTCTCTCTCTCTCTCTCTCTCTCTCTCTCTCTCTCTCCCTCTCCCTCTCCTTATCGATGGCCCACCTTAATGATGTATGTGTCGCACCCACACTATCCATTTAACGAACTAATCGCTGTCCAAATCGGGGCCCACCTTGCTGCCCACTTTCAAGCCGATCTAGACAAAGGGAAAACACAAATATCAACTTGATCCGTGGACCCCATCGTGCGTGTACCCCATCCTCACCATTCATCCAGCAAGCTAGGCCCACTTGTTACTGGATTGACAGTCCAGATGGTCCCCCCTGCCTGTTCGTTCTGGACAGACCTATTTGGATGGAAAACATAAGTACCAACTTGATTTTAAAAAAAGTAATAATATATATTTATATATAGAAGTGGGGCGGCCCACCTACGTGGGACCCACTTGGTGTCAGTGTTTTATCCACAACGTTCCACCACGTGGGACCTACTGATGTATGTGTTGCATCTCACCGTCCACGGGACCACCATGATATATGTGTTTTATTCTCACCATCCAGGGGCTAGGATGGTGGGACCTACCTACTGTGTGATGGTGAAAAGGCCAAGCTATATGTCCTAGAAGGGGGGGTGAATAGGACTATGTCAAATAAAACTTTAACAGCGGAAAAATGATAACCAAATAAAATAAATCAATTCACAATGCTTAAAATGAAAAGCAGCCTCAATAATTAAGTATTTAGAGATTGAAACAAATGCAATTCTAAGGACAACCTTACACCATAAAAACCAAGGGTTTATGGTAGCATATCCTTATTTCTAGAACGTTCTTTGTATCAAAAATTCAAACTAAATAGGAATAACTAAATAGCAAGAAATCAAAATAAATTGTAGGAATTTAAATCTAAGTTATTACAAGATTCCCCACTGTGCTTGAAATGTAAAAATTACAACATTCACATCCACACATACATTCCACAACTTGAATGATAAAAGATAAAAAATTAAGTAAACATTCAAACCACAATACACAAGGAATTATAGTGGTTCGCCTATGTGTTCACCAACTGTTAAACAACAGCTACACAGATTGCTACTCCATTCCTAATATCCTCACATGGGGGATATTAGCGTTCACTATCAAAATAGATTTCACAGGTTTACCTAATACCTTCGCAATTGTGTCTTTTTAACTTAGGCTTACACAATCAAAAAACCCACACTTTCTGAGTTTTCTGGCTCTCCACAAATAACCAGACACAATGAGATTTTTCTGACTTAATCTCAAAAGAAATCAAAAATAAAATGTAAATTACAATAATGTAAAATACATGGATTTCTCCTTTGTAGCAGCCCAGAAGAACCAAGTCAGAGTAAAGATTCGAATGTAAAAGTTCAATGCCCAATACTCACTTTATAATGATTCTAGATTCTAATAGATTTTAAATTAAACCAAAATGGGCTAGTTTTAATTGATTTCGATTCCAGAAAACGGAAAATAACATTTCCTCTTTTCATATCAGATTGGAATACATGAAACAAAATCAATTTAAAAAGCTAAAGAAAGAGAACATTAAATATGTACACTTAGCTTAAAATGGAGCACAGACTTATCTCTTAGAAGGCTGGATTAAAATTGCTTGAGTAGTGATGAATATTTTGAGATTCATGCTCTATTTATAGGTAACCAAATCGCATCTTTGACTGGTCCAGAAGTCGCTACGACTGGTCTTAGAACCAACGGATATTTGAAAATTTGAGCGCAATAAGATAAGGCAGTTTCATGACTGGTCGTAGGTAGTCTACGACTGGTCGAAGGATACCTTTGACTAGTCTTAGGTTGATCATGACTAGTTGAAGCCAAGTAAAATACATCGCTATAGTTTGAGTCGTAGGTTCACGACTGGTCGAAAGAACAGTAGACACTGTTCATATGACTGGTCAAACAGACCCCAGGACTAGTCGAAGCTTAACAAAAAATTTTGAATTTTTGCCACAAACTTATGACTGGTCCAGGAAAATCTTAGACAGGTCGAAGCAATGCTAGGACTAGTCGAGAAAGATCCAGGACTAGTCTTAGAGCAGACCAGATTCCCAAATATAAAACATTTGCATTATGTATTCGAAATGACCTACTCTAAAGGTCAACCTAAGGTCAAGCATACCTTAATAGTGAAGTAAGGACATTGAACTCTTAAGATATGTAACCTTTAAAGAAACTGAAGCTTGAAATCTTGATGTAGCTTTTCCTTAAAAGCTTCAATTATGCAATCTTGAATCTTGACTTGTAACTTGTAAATTCAGTTGAACATTCTCGAGTCTTGACTTGTAAACATGTCTTGTCCTTCGAAGTCAATCTTGTGAGACAATGTCGTGGCTTGACATATCTTGAGTTGAGCATTGTGCTTCACTAATGTAGTCAACATCCATACACTGAGACTCGCTTCATCCATACATGCTTCATCCATACTGTGTCTCAAACATTTGCATTTATGTAATTTCACAAAGTACAAGCAGTGTTTTTGGCACCACAAATTTAACAACATAAAGGGGCTTTCAACCATAGCACTTACAATCTCCCCCTTTGTCAAATTAGTAACAAAACACACTTTCAAGATATATTATATAAAGCAGAATATATGGTTAAAGAGTCATACACCAGTTATTATTAACTAGCCTATATTCATAATCAATTCAACATATAGTCCACCTCTGCACATACCTGCATATACTCCCCCTGAGTAACATACTACCTGCACATACTCCCTCTGAGCAACATACAACACATAAATCCAATACCATAGACATCCAATATATATCCATTCTTCCCCTTTTTGTCACAATAGGACAAAGGAAGCAATGATCAAATGGCGGAGGAGTTAAAATGAAAGAGAGAGTAAAAAAAAAATCCATAAACAAAGATAAGTTAAAAGCAGTAACAATCTCACAAACAGAGAGAGTAGAAGAGTAATAATGTTATTAAAGTCCAGTAAAATAAAAGGAACTATTCTGAGCCAGATGAAGGAGCAAGGATGGAAGGATCAAGTTGATGCATGCCCATGTTCAAATGCCTAAGATATTTGTGCATATATTTGAACTGCGTGACATTAGTAAAATGCATATTCTCAACCTTCTCCTCCAAAGCACGTAAACATGCATCAAACTCAAAAGGCTCATAATCTGGATCATTAGCAGAATTAGATTCAAGTTCTTCAAAAATATCATCCATGTTAATGTCATCATGGGGAAGATCACCAGCATCCTCCTCATTTCCAGCTTCAGCACCACCATTACCATCACCTTAGCCAGGAAGCAAATCCACCTTCATCTTATTAAAGTTAGAATTGTTAAACATCATATGATGGATCAGGGCTTCTCCAACAAGCATGTCGACTAACATATGTATAGCCAACACAGTCATCAAGTAAGCAAAAGGGATGTCACTGTGACCTGGATGGAGTCTAAACTAAATAATGGAGTGACAAATCAAGGATGGTAAATAAACATAAACATCTCTGGCAACAGAATGAAGAACACGAACCATGAAGGATGTCAATTTGGATTTATTACCCGATTGAGGATACAAGTTAGACACAAAGATTTTGTGAAGAACTCTGTATTTGAGTAACAAAAACTTTGAGGGGAGTGCATTCCCTTTATACGTCCAATATACATCTAAATTGCATAAGGCTCTAGTAAGCATACGTTTTTCAGTTTCTGAAAGTTTTTCAGATAAGATATGGATGGGAATGCCCTCATCATTCATAGGAATTTTCATAAGACCTGAAATCAAATGACAATTAATGTCAAATGATCCTTCATTTGTGGCTATTTTAAAAGTTAAATTTTCTAATGAAAACTCACTTATGCAAGCGAACATGGACTGGGCAATGGACCGGTATGCTGGCCCACCCCAATGCAATAAGTTATCCCAACCTACAGTTTGAAGAATAGGAAGGATATCATATAGTGCAACATGATCTACAGAAACAGGACGTTGTACAATAACATTCCTTAATCTAATGTCCTGTACATAAGATGGATCTTCTTCGTAGAATCGAAGATAACGCTTGGTAATGGGAGTAAATTTGGAAGAAGATGGATCGCGGGATGTTATCTTTCCTCCTCTAGATGCATATGCAACAAAGATTTGAAAGAAATAAAGAGTTGCAATGGATTGATAAATGGGTATTCTCAAATCAGATATGAGTGAAGAAAAAACCCCAAATCTCAACAAAACAAGAAGAAGACAATTTCATGAGAGAAATAGAAGTATACTTAACACAAATCCACAAGAAATAAGCAAATGGAACACTAACCTTGACAGATTTAGAAGTTGGGTTCGACTGGTCGGGCGACGGCCTGTCGGAGAGGGAAGTCGAAATAAGGAAGAAATGATATTTTCCCCAATTTAAGTCGATTAGCACAATTTTACGACTGGTCGTGGGTTTTCTATGACCGATCATAATAAGACAGGTCGAGGAAATCCTCGACAGGTCGAGTACCACCTAAAAATCTAATTTCCTACATTTTTCACAAAAATTGAAATCTAAACTAGCAAATATATACAATATGATACAAGGTAGGCACAAATAATCATTTTAGAATGCACATGCCAAGATCAAATTTCATTTTATTAAACCTGCTTTTGTCGAGCGGTTTAGTGAAAATGTTAGCACGTTGATTCTCGGTAGGGATATATTCCAAAGATATAACCTTTTCTTCTACTAATTCACGAATATAATGAAATCTAATGTCAATGTGCTTAGTACGAGAATACTAAATTCGATTTTTTGAAATATTTATGGCACTGAAATTATTACAATATAATAACATAGAATCCTATTTAATTCCATAATCACTTAGCATACGTTTCATCTAAACAAGCTACATACATCCATTACTAGCTGCGATATATTCAGCTTCAGCAGTTGAAAGTGATATAGAACTTTATTTCTTACTAAACCAAGAAACTAAACAATTTCTGGTATAAAAGCAACCACCACTGGTTGATTTTCTATCATCAAGATTACTAGCCCTGTCAGCATCCGAGTACCCAGCTAATTGAACACTAGTCTCATGTGGATACCAGAGACCGAGATTAACAGTACTTGTAGCATATCTTATAATTTTCTTAACAGCAATCAAGTGCGATTCTTTAGGATCAAACTGATATCTAGCGTAAATACCAACACTTAGAGCGATATTAAGTCTACTAGCAGTTAAATACAGTAAACTACTAATCATACTCCAATATAATTTTGGATCCACATTTTTACTTGCAGAATCTTTTGAGAGTTTCAAACTTGTACTCATAGGAGTATCAAAATTCTTACCATTCTCAAATCCGAACCTTTTAATCAGGTTCAAGGCATACTTGGTTTGAGAAATAAAAATACCATCAGTTTATTGTTTTACTTGCAATCCTAGGAAATAATTTAATTCCCCAACCATGCTCATTTTAAATTTTGATTTCATTAAATCTGCAAACTCAACAGTCATGTTAGTACATGTTGATCCATAAATAATATCATCAACATATATTTGAACCATTAAGATATCATCATTATGTTTCTTAACAAAGAGTGTCTTATCGACACTACCCATTTGAAACTTATGACTTAGTAAAAACTTGGTCAATTTATCGTATCATACCCTGGGAGCTTATTTTAGACCATATAGAGCCTTTTTAAGATGATATACATTATTAATAAACTTAGGGTCTTCAAACCCTGTAGGTTGTTCAACATATACTTCTTCATATAAATCGCCATTCAAAAAGACACTCTTTACATCCATTTGATAAATTTTAAATTTTTTAAAGCATGCAATGGATATGAAAAGTCTGATTGATTTAAGGCGAGCAACTGGGGCAAAGGTTTCATCATAATCAATGCCTTCTATTTGAGTATAGCCTTGAACTACCAATCTTGCCTTGTTTCGAATAATATTACCAAGTTCGTCTGACTTATTTTTAAAAATCCACTTTGTTCCAATAATCTGTTTATCTTTAGGTCTAGGAACAAGATACCAAACATCATTTTGAACAAATTGATTAAGTTCTTCCTGCATAGCTACTATCCAGTTTTCATCAAAAAGCGCTTCTTTTACATTTACCGGTTAAATCTGGGATGTAAAACACACGTAGTTACATATGTCTTCTAATTGTCTATGAGTGCGCACGCCAGTGAGCGGGTTTCCAAGTATTTGATTGGTTGGATGATCTTTGATAGTCCTTAGTTCAGAATTAACTTGATTTAATAAAGTATCTGGTTTGTCAATCAAAAGAACTTCATTATTATCTGAACTTGGGGCAAGCGTATTCAAGTGATCATCAATGACTACATTGATGGACTCTTGAATCACACTAGTCATGTTGTTCAGAACACGATATGCCCAACTGTTTAAAGAGTATCTCAAGAAGATCCCTTCATCACTCTTTGTATCAAACTTTTCCAGATTTTCACGGTCACGTAAAATATAACACTTACTGCCAAAAAATCGAAAGTATTTGACAATAATCTTCTTATCAAACCAAAGTTCATAAGTAGTTTTATTATCAGACTTACATGTATGCACTCGGTTGATAATATAGCATGCAGTATTTACTACTTCGGCCTAAAGATTTCTAGGGAGCTTCATACTATTCAACATTACGTTTCCCATTTCTTCAAGCACTCTTTTTCCTTTCCACAATTCCATTTTTTTGTGGTGTTTTGGGCACAGAGAATTCATGCGGTATTCCCTAATCGTTACAGAATTTCTCAAAACTGCTATTCTCGAACTCAGATCCATGATCACTACGGATCTTACAGACTTGAGAGCCTTTTTCAGTTTGGATCTGTTTGAGAATCTTTTTTACTTCATCAAGGGTTTCTGATTTATCCCTTAAGAAGACTACCTAAGTAAATTTGGTAAAATCATCCACGATTACAAGTATATATTTTTTGCCTTCTCGACTTTCCGTCCTGATAGGTCCTATAAGGTCCATATGGAGTAGCTCGAGTGGTCTTAATGTGGCATTGGAGTTCACCTTTTTGTGAGAGCTCCTTGTTTTCTTGCCATACTGGCATTCACCACATATTTTATCTACTTTTTATAATTTTTGTAGACCTCTTATTAGTTCTTTTTTGCTCAATCTGTATAAATTACAGTAGTGTGCATGTCCAAAGCATTTATGCCATAATTCAGTCTCATCAGTATGGACCATGTAACACAATTGTTTAGATGCGCTACCATCACTTACAATATAACATTTTTTAGAAGTCCTACGACTAGTTAATATTACAGAACCCTTTTTGTTTAAAATTTCACAACCTTTATTGGAAAATTTCACGCTATGATTGTTATCATATATTTGAGATATGCTTAACAGGTTGTGTTTTAGTACCTCAACATATAAAATATTTTTAAATAAGGGGAGATTATAGAGTTGAATCGTATCTTGACTAATAATCTTGCAGTTGCTACCATCACCAAATGTGACTGATCCATCAGTCATATCTTTAAGATCGGTGAATAAAGCCTTATCGCCTGTCATATGCCTAGAGCATCCACTATCAAGGTACCACTTCGAATGACTTATAGCTTTGAAAGTGGTGTGGGCAATCAAGCAAGTAACCTTAGGAACCCATTTCATAACTGATTAGGGTTTAGAAATATAGTTAGTCTTCTTGTTTTTGTAATGACCCACTAAGTTAGATTTTAAGAACTCCTTAAGAAAATCATTATCTTTTTAGCTATAGGATTTCGGTTCTGATTCTTATAGCTGATATGGTTATTTCTAAAAGATTGAAATGTTTTGGAATCTTTGGAAAACTTATGATTTGCACTCTTTTCTTTTGAGTTTGAAGACTCTCCTTTCACAAATTTAGGAGGAGTATTCCTTTGTTTAGGAGGAATATTTCTATCGTATCCCAGACCAGATCGATCACCACATTTTCTTGATCCAGACAAAAGTTTTTCTAATTTCAGATCACCCTGGGCATACCTCCATGTCTCCTTTAAACTCAAAAGTGAAGAGACTTCAAATTTAAGTTTCTCATTTTCAGATTGTAGGTTTTCAAGCAAGGAAGTTTTGAAATCTAAATTGCATTTTGATTTTTCAAAACCATTTGAAATGAGGGATTTTTCTAAAACAAGAGAATCGAAATTTTCCTTAAGCTTCGAGAACTTTTCTTTCTGAATTTTTAATTTTAGAACAATTTTACAACTTTCCTTGTATAGGGCATTATACGCATCTTGAAGATCTTCTTCATTATCATGATCACTATTGAGATTTTCTTCACTAGTTGAATCATCATGATCTGAAAAGGTGAACTTAGATAGAGTCATAAGAGCCTTATCATTGCCTGACTCGGTTTCAGAATCTTCTGATTCAGAAGTAGCTTCAGAGTTAGAAGATTCATCCCAAGTAGTCATCATACCTTTCTTTTTAGATTTGCCCTTTTTAGGACACTTGTTTGCTAAATGCCCATATTCTTGGCAGTTGTAACATTGACTATCTTTTAATGATTTTCGAGGCTTAGATTTCGATCTCTTATCATTAGATTTTTGAAAATCAACCTTCTTTTTACTTTTCAAAATCTTATAAAACTTTTTAGCAAGAAGAGCCATATCATCTTCAGAATTTTCTAAATCAGAATCTTGAGAAATACATTTAGAAGATTTAAGGGCAATCGATTTACTTTTAGGAGCTTTAATGTTTAACTCATAGGTTTGTAAAGAACCAACTACTTCTTCTACCCTCATATTGTCTGTATCACGAAGTTCCTGGATCGCGATTACCTTAGAGTTAAATCGTTCAGGAAGTAAGCATAGTATCTTTGCACACACTTTACTTTCTGGGATTTTATTGCCAAGACCCCACATAGAGTTTACAATGTCATTTAATCTTATATAAAAGTTCATAAACATTTCATTTTCCTCCATATGAATTTCTTCAAATTTGGTTGTGAGGAGTTGGACTTTAGATTTCTTGACAATTGAAGTACTCTTGTATGTCATTTCTAAAATATGCCAAGCTTGCTTTACAGTATCATAGGATATAATTCTTTTCAACTCATCCGGTGATAGTGCGCAAGTGATTGCATTTAGTGCTTTTGCATTGGCACTACTCTCATTTTTCTGAAGAGTAGTCCATGAGAAATACGGTGTTACTCTCATTGATTTTGAACCAGCGATCCCAGTCACTTCAGTGGTAGGTGGGTTCCATTCAGTCACTGTGGCTTGCCACACACTCTCATCCATTGATTTGAGGAAAATCCTTATCCTGGCTTTCTAATAAGCATAGTTGGAGCCATTAAATGGTGGAGGCCTAGTGACTGAAAGGCTATCAAATTTGACATCTTATATATAGCTTAGATCGTTAGCACAGGAAGTGAATCCAAGAATAAAGAATTAAAAATGAGTTATTAGGCTTTGATATCACTTGAAAAGGCCAAGTTATATGTCTGAGGGGGTTGAATAGGACTATGGCAAATAAAACTTTAACAACGAAAAAATGATAACCAAATAAAATAAATCAATTCACAATGCTTAAAATAAAAAATAGCCTCAATAATCAAGATTAAGAGATTGAAACAAATGCAATTCTAAAGACAACCTTATACCATAAAAACCAAGGGTTTATGACAAGACAACCTTATTTCTAGAACGTTCTTTGTATCAAAAACTCAAACTAAAGAGGAATAAATAAATAGCAATGAATTAAAATAAATTGCAGGAATTTAAATCTAAGTTATTACAAGATTCCCCACTGTGCTTGAAATGTAAAAATTACAACATTCACATTCACACATACATTCCACAACTTGAATGATAAAAGATAGGAAATTAAGTAAACATTCAAACCACAATACACAAGGAGTTATAGTGGTTCGCCTGTGTATTCACCAACTGTTAAACAACAGCTACACAGATTGCTACTCCACTCCTAATATCCTCACATAGGGGATATTAGCGTTCACTATCAAAATAGGTTTCACAGGTTCACATAAAACCTTCACAATTGTGTCTTTTTAACTTAGGCTTACACAATCCAAAAATCCACACTTTCTGAGTTTTCTGGCTCTCCTCAGATAACCAAACGTAATGATATTTTTCTGGCTTAATCTCAAAAGAAACCAAAAATAGAATATAAATTATAATAATGTAAAATACTTGGATTTCTCTTTTGTAACAACCCAGAAGAACCAAGTCGGAGTAGAGATTCGAATGTCAAAGTTCAATGTCCAATACTCACTTTATAATGGTTCTAGGTTCTAATAGATTTTAAATTAAACCAAAATGGGCTAGCTTTAATTGATTTTGATTCTAGAGAAAGGAAAATAACACTTCCTCTTTTCAGATCAGATTAGAATACAAGAAACAAAATCAATTTAAAAAGCTAAAGAAAGACAATATTAAATATGCAAACTTAGCTTAAAATGGAGCACAGACTTATCTCTCAAAAGGCCGGATTAAAATTGCTTAAGTAGTGATGAATATTCTAAGATTCGTGTTCTATTTATAGGTAAGCAAATCGCATCTTCGACTAGTCCAGAAGTCGCTACAACTGGTCTTAAAACCAATGGATGTTTGAGCGCGATAAGATAAGGCAATTTCACGACTGGTCAAAGGACACCTTCGACTGGTCTTAGGTTGATCACGACTAGTCGAAGCCAAGCAAAATATATCGCTGTAGTTTAAGTCATAGGTTCACGACTGGTTGAAGGAATAGTCGACACTGTTCATATGACTGGTCGAACAGACACAAGGACTGGTCGAAGCTTAACAGAAATTCTGAATTTTTACAATACACTTACGACTGGTCTAGGAAAATCTTAGATAGGTTAAAGTAGTGCTAGGACTAGTCGAGAAAGATCCAGGACTAGTCTTAGAGCAGACCAGATTCCCAAATATAAAATATTTGCATTATGTATCCGAAATGACCTACTCTAAAGGTCAACCTAAGGTCAAACATACCTTAATAGTAAAGTATGGACATTGAACCCTTAATATATGTAACCTTTAAAGAAAGTGAAGCTTAAAATCTTGATGTAGCTTTTCCTTAAAAGCTTCAATTATGCAATCTTGAATCTTGACTTGTAACTTGTAAATTCAGTTGAACATTCTCGAGTCTTGACTTGTAAACATGTCTTGTCCTTCGAAGTCAATCTTACGAGACAATGTCGTGGCTTGGCATATCTTGAGTTGAGCATTGTGCTTCACTAATGTAGTCAACATCCATACACTGAGACTCGCTTCATCCATACATGCTTCATCCATACTGTGTCTCAAACATTTGCATTTATGTAATTTCACAAAGTACAAGCAGTGTTTTTGGCACCACAAATTTGACAACATAAAGGGGCTTTCAACCATAGCACTTACAGATGGCCACACCGTCCACACATGGGACGTGAGACCCACATGATGCATGTATTTTATATCCTCACCATTCAGCTATCTGGATGGTGGAAACCACCATATATATATATATATATATATGTGTGTGTTTTATCCTCCCTGTCCATCTGGGCCATGCATGCTACACGTGTGGCATCCACATCGTCCAGCTAGGACGGTAGGATCCACCGTAATATGTGTTATATCCAGGTTGTCCATCCATGGGGCCCACTGTGGCATATGTGTCGTATCTGCATCGTCCATCAGATGGATGGTGGGACCCCCAGTGACGTATGCGTTGTATCCACTCCGTCCATTAGCAGGGCCCACCTATTGTATGTAGGACCCACCAGTTGTATGTAAGGCCTATGTGATGAGGCTCATTGTGATGTATATGAGGCCTATGTGATGAGGCCCATTGTGATGTATGTGAGTCCCATGTGATGAGGCCCAATATAATGTATATGAGGCCCTTATGGGAAGCCTATTGACATATATATGAGGCCCATTGTGTTGTGCAGGCCCATTATGATGGTATGAGGACCATTGTGATTATATGAGGCCCATTGCAAATGCATGAGGCCCATTGAGATGTATGTGAGGTCACTGTGATGAGGCCCATTGAGATATATGTGGCCCATTGTGATGAGGCCCATTAAGATGTATGTGGCCCATTGTGATTGTGTGTAAGGTCCATCATGTTGTATATACCAGTCCATGCTGGCCACCTTTTGTAGGGCCCATTTATGATGTGTAAAGGCCCCATTTGTTGTATGTTTTATTGCCCATTATATAGTTGTAAGGCCCACTTTGATGTGTTTATCGTAAGCACATTATCCACCCATTTTCTAGGCCATAGGGCTGGCCTGTGAGGCCTACCATGATGCACACGTGACCCACTCATTGTTTCAGGGCCATGGGCCCCTTTGTCATGAGAAGCCCACCTTGATTTATACTATTATATGCATCATATCCATACATTCCCTAGGCCATGGGTCGCCTTGAGAGGCCCATAGTGATATATATGTTTTATGCTCGTGTTAGGGGCTACCTTGTGAGGTCTACCATGTGTGAGTGATGTGTATGTGTTGTCCATCCACTTTCTAGATAGTATTAGGGCCGTGGGCCTCCTTTGTAAGCTAGATTCCATATTCCAAATGGGCCACACTTTAGGAGCAATGGTGGTTAAATGTCCACGTTGTAAACCTCCCTAGGGCCCATCGTTATGTCCATTTCCACCCCATCCTTATTGGGCTACCCCAAATTGTTGGGCCCCCATTAATGCTAGTGATACCCATCTTTCCCTTATTGAGCTATCACAAACATTGGGCCCACATTGATGTATCAATTTTCACTTTACCTTATTGGGTTAACCCAAGAAATTGGGCCTCATTTGTTAATGATGTTCTCCACCACACACTATAAAACTACCCAAACCTTGGAGCCTCCTTGTGTTCTTACTAGGCCTTCCATAATAAATGTGGTCCACCTAGATACATGTGTTTACCCAAGCTTAGTGACCCAAACCCAACACCCACTTAGATGATGAGTAAGACTGTTTATAGGGTTATATAGTCTTGGATGTGTGGATCCTACAAAGACCCACCTCGTATTCATATTAGGCCCTCATAGGAAAGCCCAGTTATTCAGTATAAAGAGAAAGACCACTTGTTATTTACCCGCTTGACTCACCTCGTGAGATGTATCCTACCTTGTAATCAATTACTAGGACCTTGTGTTTATGTATGTATCATCCACACTGTCTATCTACCTTCTTAGGACGACTGTGAGGCCTATCTTTGACATTAGTACATCATCATTACCTCCCTTGTTGTAGATGGAAGAATATGTAGTATCAGGTTTGGTATATCCACTATGTAGAACCTATCTTGATGTATGGACTGGACCCATCGTCCCCGTCTTAGATCATGCAAAGTCTTAGAAGGCTAATGTAAGACATACCGCATAAGCTCCTATAATTGTAGAAGGAGCACGTTATTCAATTATACTCTTAACATGTGACATGCCAATGATGGACGATTGTGGATTATTTTTGTCTGCCCTATCAAATAATCATGCCTATGTACTTTATTACGTCATGATACATGCCCATACGCATCATATGTATACTTTTTATGAGGAGTGATTGATCATAGCATATGCCATTGAGTTGGTTTATTATGAGACTCCTTGTGAGACAGAGTTGCCACACGTGAGCATGTGGTATGCGTAGGATTGATGCATGACTTGATGGTATGATTCATACATCTTGCATTTGTGTAACATAATCACTTTGCGCCCTAGCGACATCAGGGCTGTGACCTCCATAGGTATATCATGAATAGCTAGATGGGACATCGAAAATGTTTGGTTCTAGCATTGGGGCACCATAGATGTCCCTAGGTGAAAATCCTCAAACCCTTATGGTACTAGGAGTATGCTCCAACGTCAAGACTAAGTGAATACATGAGCGCATGAGGGTTATATACTAGTAGGCCGCGTCTCCTACGATGTCATGGTCGATTGGAAGGAGGTGTGGCCTTACTCACCCGAGGGAGGGGAAAATGACTAGACTGAGTCTGACCCAGCTTGAGGAATGGGTCCGCTATCGACGGGCAGGGCTTATATTGGCAGGTGGATAGTGAGGTCTCTTCCACTTACCTAGTTATGCACTTAGATGGGGTGGTAAGCTGGCGTAGAGTGTATTAGACCCAAGTGATGATCTTAGAGATGTACGGTACTGATTTGTGATGCCCCGTCTCTATTGCACACGTGGGCGGGCACACATGGACAATCGCTAATGTGGGTGGGGCCTAAGGACCTAGGAGAGCTACCAGTGGTTGGCAGGCTATTATGCATGCAATGGGGCAGACCCTTACCCCACATCAGAAGCGTTGTGGTGGTTATATGTGGACTTACTAAGTAGGAGTTGCATACTCAACATTTGACTCATTCATCCATTCATTCAGTATCCACTTGGGCTGGTGGTGGACAACCAAATCATTATATGTACCTTCACAATGGCTAGGATTTTAGTTGGGCATGCGACCAACCTGAGATCAGGAGTTTACTACATTAAGTCTACCTATCCAAATTTAGGTATGGGCTGATTTGGATAGAAGTCCCTTGTGATGGACCCCACAGCTTACGATACTACGTACTATTATCCCAACTTCACACTCTAGCTTGGTCATTTCTTTTGCATCACATATTGCATTCCATCCTTAGCACATAGCATTTTGTTGAGGGTCAAATATTGCACATTAGACCCTAGTTATTATTTGGTTTTATAAACATGATAATACTTAACTTTATATTTTAATCATGTTTTTGTTGCAAGGTGAATTTAGGAGTTTGGACTAAAAAAGGGTACTAAAGGCATGAATTTGATGCTCACAAATTACTAAGGCAAGGGACGAATCCTAGGAGACCAAGATTGAAGAATTTACATACTAAAGATCCAAGAAAATCAAGTGATTCAAGTTAAAGGGGCCTAAAAGTCGTCCTGAACGCAAGATCACAGGGTTCCCACCATCCATTTGGTTCGAAACTTTATATCTACCTTGAAGACCCTAAATTAACTGTACACATTGAAATTCAACCCTTGGATCCCTGTAGAAGTAGCCCAATGGACATATCAACCAATAAATCATCAATTTAGGGCCCACCTGATCTCTGGATATGCCTCAATTTCGGTCTCAACCCCTTAAATTAGATGAGAAAAAGGATGGATGGAACGGATTCATCATGAACATCACAGTGGACCTCACCTTGAGTGGTGTATGCACAGTGCACAAGTGCATGAGCCGTGCATTGAAACCAAGAGACGGGTCAGCGCACACTAACCCGATCTCCTACTTTAAAAATTGAAATTTTGTTTTTGTTTCAGCCAGCGTTTGCACGGATGAGTGCAGTGATCTACCACTATCCATCATTTGGACGATCGGGACCATTCATTCTATCCGGGGGGTGACCACGACCCTAGCCATGGAGTCCTTTTGGTCCCATGCATGTATACACATGCAGATCGCTGTCAAACACCAGATGAACAGCAGGAAGATTTGATCTTTTGGGCCACACTAAACTCGACCGAAACCACCCCTTTCCGACTGAAATCACACCAAGAATCCAATGGACGAGGTGGATTTCTCTGGAAATGACACTATGGGGCCCACCGAGCTTTTCAGCGCAACCTGCGTAAAGAGCTATGCATGTCTGGACGTTGCGGGCTGTTCTGTGGTCTTGGCTAAGATCGGACTGATGATCCCAGTCATTCAAAATCTTCCTATGAGGCGGCCGACCATCACTAAGGAGTCTAAACAGGACAGATCACCCGATCAGATCTCCTGTATGCCCAAACTCCATTCCAAACGCAAGACGCCTTCCATTTTCACTGCACAATCCTTTTTCGCTGCGTAAAGCTCTACACCGTCTCTTCCACCGACTTCTCCACTCCACCGACTCCCTATGGGTATAAAGAGGAGAGAGAAAGACGTGGAGAGGGTATGCTGGGACGTGGGTTAACTTGGTGCACAAGAGAGAGAGAAAGAGCATGGCGGCATCGAGTCTCCACCCTCTTCCTTCTTCAGTTTTTCCTTCCTTTTGATGTCATTTTTCTGAGATTTAGAACATCATGTCTATGTTGAGCTAAACCTCATAGCTAGGGCTAAGAGGTGAAGCTTGTAGTGTGATGGGGTGTTATTTATGGCTTTGATTCATGTTACGTTGAACTATCCTCGATTTTGGTTTGATTATAAGGAATATTCATAGGTTTTAATGGTTTATTGTGACTTAAATTATAATGGATCTGCGAGAGCTTTGAGTATGTTCTTTTCATTATTATGATTATGAAGTTAGGAAGCCCTATTGTTCACCATCGTCTCATGGACATGGTTAGATGATGGAATCCTTCCTAACGTTCATAACTCTTTCAGATTGGTTGTGAATTGGTTAAATTTTATTGTTTGCTTTGTCTCATGGGCATGGTTTTATGATAGAATCAATTCTAATTCTCATACCTCTCATCTCTTGAAAACCGGATTAAAGGAAGTTCAGAATTGGTTTTTAATGGAATATCTTCCAACTGGATGAAGATGGGACTCTGATTCTAGTTGTGTTCATGAATCAAGCATAGATCTCCCTAATCTTTACAAGTGGATCCTTGGCACCCTAGTTTCCCACCTTTGAATTTTACAAGTTTTAGTTTAATATTTAACTATTAGTCTCTTAAATTTCTCCTGATTTAGATTACATCTTCTTCTAGTTATAGTTCTGGTTACTTTCAGAATACGTACAAGGTTCAGTCCTTGTGGATTCGACCTCAGTCTTACTAAGATTATTACTACATTGCCACCCTATACTTGGGATGGTGAACACATTTGGTTTACTATGCTTCTGTATTACATAGCCTGAATAAGGTTAATGGTATTATGGACTTGCCAAGATCTGCATATTATATTACATCTGCGGTAGATGCATTTGAGTTGCTATATTTCTGCAATTATAAGGCCTAGATGAGGCTGATGGTATTCGTGGTTCATCAAGAATTACATTTTGTATTGCATCATCGACATCTGATATTTGGCTCACTATGACTCCGCGTTGCATAGCCGATCTGCATTGCATACTCAGATATTAAATGACTTATAGACTTGCCAGTATTCTGCTTACACTGATATTATATGCTTGGCACATGCTTTGCGCATGCACATACACCACCCTCTAAGCTTCGTAGTAAGCTTATGTATGACCATTGCATGTAGGTGACGTTAGATCGTGGCAGCATTAAGACAGGAGCAGTCGCCAGAACTTTGGAGTTTTGTTTCATATATATGTATTTCCCTTTTTAGCATTGTACTCAAATGATTTTATTAGTGGATATGTGGTGATGTTGTTGTTTGTGACTTGGTTATGCTTGTGGTTATGCTCCTTCACAGAAAAAATCACACTGAAAATCCTCCTTGTAGGATCCTAGGATCAAAATCCGGCATATGGGTGCTGGAAGTCAAGAATGGAGTACTACAGAGGCAGTCGGTGCCAGATTTGGCGATCGAAAATTCTGTGAGCCCGGTTTTCAAGTTTGGGGCGTGGCATTAAGAGGGCAAGGAATCCTGATGGTGATAAGGACAAAGGGAAAGGAAATGGTATAGGCAAGAAGAGATGACGTCACTATGGAAAACCAAGCCATTTCAAGGCCAAGTGTCACACCTGCAACCCACTTGGGAGGCCAACACGGGAATGACTCTCTACTCTCACATTTCATGGATTCTTAGGAATGATACTTAACATATCATTTAATAGACTGCTAACTTAATTGTGTAGAAGGTCAAAAGGGATAAGATAGAAAGTGAAAAAGAGAATGAGCGTACATAAACTAAGAGTGGAGGAGCATTGTAGGTAGAATATAATAGGATTAGAGGAGCATTTAAGGATAACCTAGTTTAGGCCTTCGATCTTGGTTGACCTATTTTCATTTATTAAACCTAATCAATGGATCTACTATAACAACCCTGATTTTTATGATATACTTGAGACCCAAACTAAAAACATTAATAATTTGATTTGTTTCCTTTATTAATAAAACCAAACACCAAGCCCAGTTAGTAGGAGCTCTCTCAGTGGAGGGATACGTTAGAGGATTGACTCACAACACCGTAGGAATTTTATTTTTCCAAAACTTACAAAATTTCTAGTGGAATCTTTTAAAATCAGGGCTCTTCCTCCATTTAAAGGGAAGATCTGCAAGAAATTCCTAAAGAAAACCCTAAATCCAAAAGATCAATTATAAGAGGGAGAGAAGTGTGAGACCCGACCCGAGTTCGCAGGTGTGCATATGTGTATGTGAGTATGTATTCCATCCATCTTGATCCCACGATCCTACCGATCGAATCCCGGTGACCTGTAACCCTTGGATAGTGTTTGCGGTCATCCGTGAACCCAGTCATGAAGACCCAACTCGGATCGAGTTGAGACCTATGCCATTGTGACCGCATCGTCGCCGCGGTTTCAATGATGCGTCTTGTGTGTCCATCCGATGTGTGGATCATAGGTTATGTGCATCTCATTTGTAGCCTTTAAGCATGATCATATGGCCCACCTAGTGTGGAGGGCACATTTTTCAAGGTGGCTACCCTCTTTTGTGCAAATTCCAACACACACTACCCATACACTACCTAAACCCCAAATCCTACACCACCCACCACCCACACACTACCCATCCCTACTCTAGCCTAGCAATATAGTTTATATCACCATAGGCTATGATGATTTTTCTCTTATCTAGGAGAGAGAGTAATGATTACTTTTCCTCTCTCTTTTCTAGCAATTTCCATACTCTCCCTCTCATTTCTCTCTACTCTCTTCTCTCTTTCTTTCTCTCTTAGAAAAAAATCCAGCCCCATTTTCCCTCTTCTCCAGCCCCTTCTCCCTCAAATCCCCTCCCATCTAACCTTCAATAATCCATCTCACCCATTGAAACATGTCCCTTGGAGCATAAAGAGAAGATTGATGTAACTTTGGAGTGGGATCCATTAAGGTGGGTGATTATAATTGTTGATCTTCTTTTCTACCCTTTGATCTTATTTTTCTTTCTAGATGGATCATATGGGACCCACCAATCCATGGTGGGGATCCCATTTGATCCCATGGATG
Source organism: Magnolia sinica (assembly GCF_029962835.1). Lineage (NCBI taxonomy): Eukaryota > Viridiplantae > Streptophyta > Magnoliopsida > Magnoliales > Magnoliaceae > Magnolia > Magnolia sinica. The sequence continues at coordinate 48,710,007 of NC_080590.1, forward strand.
TGGCCCTTTGGCCCATCCTACATGCATGTCATGATCCATGATGGGGCCATTCTCCATGGACCCCATCATGATGTATTTAATGATCCACTCCATCTTAAGGTCATCTAGACCCTAAGGATCATGTTGGGATGGCATCCCAACCATCCATAACAATTATAGATCATGCATGTAGTGATTTTATGTTGCATGTACAATCAATGTAGTTGTATGGGTATGATTCACTCTTGGGAGGGCCCACTAGTGGCGGGGCCCTACCCCCATTGCCAGATTACTCTCTTTCCTTCTTCTCTTTTCTCTGATGTATGGATGATAATGTGTGTGTGGCCCATTTATAGTGGGCCTTGGATGTCCCAAAATAAATAAAAATAAAAATCCAGCAAGGTGGGATGCTCTTACCACCTAACTCCATGATCATCGAACACCTTAATCAATGCATGCAAGTGTCCTAGTCGATCTGGACTTATGTGGGGCCCACTGAGGAAGGCCACACACCCTTTTTATGGCTGAGATTATTGAGATATAGGCTGATGTGTCCAGCCATGTATTGCTGTCCAAAAACCTGGACTGTTGCATGGACTGTCATGTTCAATCTTTGGCATGGATTTTTGGATCATGATTGCCATTACTTTCTTTATAATTATGGGGTGTAATGAGAAGTTGTGGACCCCATCATGAGGTGTGATGGTTCATACCTCAGATGGCCCATGAAATGGTACCCAAAAAGGAGGCCCATAGGGGTGGGCGGTCCACCTTGTTGGGTTGTCCATCCCACATGTATGGAGGGAAAACACACACTTCAGCTTGGTTTTTTGAGGGATGGGCCACTTTTGTAGACCCCACCCTTGTACCGATCCGATACCCGGCGAAGATGTGAGCCGGCGTTTATTTCAAGAAAACGCCGCGCGTTGCAATCCCAAGAGAATCTCTACAATATGTCAAATCAATCCCATCAATCAATCCCATCCATCACCTCATGTCAAGTACAAGCAACCCATGCTTTCTCTCTCCAAAGTCAACCTTTTCTCACCCTCTCTCTTACACACCCATGCTAGTCAAGTACACATCACCTCACCCATCACTCACATCCATCACTCTCTCTCTTTACATCCCATCTCTCCCTCTCTCTTTCTCATTTCTCAACTCAACTCCAAGCAACCAAGGAGAGAGCTCACGTCCAAGCTTCTCCATGTGAGAGAGTGCATGTGTGTGGTCCACTTTCCCATCCCAAACCTTCCATCCTAGCCTTTCATTTTCCATCTTCCACCGTTGAAGTGAAGCCTAAGGAGATCGGCATTTCAACGGACCGAGAAGATCGACCGGTGGGTGCTTCTATAGGCTAGGTTTTCATGTTCTTATAATGGGCCAAGTGAGGCCTACCGATCAATGGTATGGATCTCACTTTGGACCCTTGATGTGGCTAATGGCCCACCTTGATGCTTAAGATCATTCCATGATGGGGCCATTCTCCATGGATCCCATCATGATGTTTATTTTCTTACATAAATATGGTCATCTAGACCTTCTAGTTTGGTGGAGAAAGGATCTCCACCATTGATTTTCAATTTGGTGGGCCCATATGCAATGGGACCCACTTGATGTATGGATTGGATGCTTGGAACGGAGGGCCCATAGTGCCGGGGTCCCTCCATCACACGTGTATATCTCTCTCTCTCTCTCTCCATCTCTCTCTCTCCTTCTCTTTTATTTATTTATTTAATTATCTTTGTGTGTGATGGGGTGGCCATGTGACCCACTTGGATGGGCCCCACCTTAATGTATGTTTTATCCTTACCATTCATCCATTTGGTGGCCCACAGGAGCAAGGCCCACCTTGTGCATGCCCTATCCAGGGACGTCCCTGGACTGAAATGAAAATACAAATATGGGCTTGGTTCATGAGTTTTGGAAAGGGTTTGCCCATGTAGGCCCCACCTTGATGTATGGGGCTAATCCACACCGTCCATTCCATTTTCCAAACCATTTTAATCGTTGAGCCAGAAGATGAAACTGATCCAAGCTTCTGGTGGGCCATACCTTTCAAAACAGTGGTTTTCACCGTTTAAATTCACTTGAATCTTTTTTTTCATGCCAAAAATATCCAATATTGGACTCTACGTTGTTATGGCTGAGAGACCAATGGGTAGATCTACGATGCGGGCCCCACGTATGAAAAACCGTTGAAAACGAGTTTTCAAAAAAAAAAAAACCAAATGCGGAACAATAAAATGTTGGGGCGACCTTCCCACACACGGCTCCCGTGGGCCCCACATGATGTATATTTGCCATCCAATCCGCCCTTTAGGTGGGACCCCCAAGATAATCGAATGGAAATTGAGGTCCATCCAAGACTCGGTTGGCCCACACCAAAGGAAACAGTGGGATTGAACTCTCTACCATTGAAACCATTTTTGGGCCCACAGTATGTTCTTTTCATTATTATGATTATGAAGTTAGGAAGCCCTATTGTTCACCATCGTCTCATGGACATGGTTAGATGATGGAATCCTTCCTAACGTTCATAACTCTTTCAGATTGGTTGTGAATTGGTTAAATTTTATTGTTTGCTTTGTCTCATGGGCATGGTTTTATGATAGAATCAATTCTAATTCTCATACCTCTCATCTCTTGAAAACCGGATTAAAGGAAGTTCAGATTTGATTTTTAATGATATATCTTCCAACTGGATGAAGATGGGACTCTAAATCTAGTTGTGTTCATGAATCAAACATAGATCTCCCTGATCTCTACAAGTGGTTCCTCGGAAACCCTAGTTTCTCACCTTATAAGCTTTAGTTTAATATTTCACCATTATTCTCCTATATTCGTCTGATTTAGATTGCATCTTCTTCTAGCTCTAGTTCCAGTTACATTCAGATTACATACAAGGTTCACTCCCTATGGATTCGACCTCAGTCTTGCTGAGATTATTACTACATCGCAACCCTATACGTGGGGTAGTGAACACATTTGGTTTACTATGCTTCTGTATTACATAGCCTGAATAAGGTTAATGGTATTATGGACTTGCCAAGATCTGCATATTATATTACATCTGCGGTAGATGCATTTGGGTTGCTATGTTTCTACATTTATATGGCCTAGATGAGGCTGATGGTATTCGTGGTTCGTCAGGAATTGCATATTGCATTACATCCTTGGCATCTGATATTTGGCTCACTATGACTCCGCATTGCAAAGCCAATCTGCATTGCATACTTTGATATTGTATGACTTGTAGACTTGCCAGTATTCCGCTTACACTGATATTATATGCTTGGCACATGCTTTGCGCACACACGTACACCACCCTCTAAGCTTCATAGTAAGCTTATGCATGACTGTTACATACAGGTGACGTTAAGTCGTAGCAGCGTTGAGACAGGAGCAGGTGCCAGAACTTTGGAGTTTTGTTTCATATATATGTATTTCCCTTTTTAGCATTGTACTCTAATGATTTTATTAATGGATAAATGGTGATGATGTTGTTGTTTGTGACTTAGTTATGCTTAGGATTGTGCTCCTTTATAAAAAAATTCAGATTGAAAATCTTCCTTGTAGGATCCTAGGATCAAAATCCGGCATATGGGTGCTGGAAGTCAAGAATGGAGTACTACAGAGGCAGTCGGTGCCAGATTTGGCGATCGAAAATTCTGTGAGCCCGGTTTTCAAGTTTGGGGCGTGGCATTAAGAGGGCAAGGAATCCTGATGGTGATAAGGACAAAGGGAAAGGAAATGGTATAGGCAAGAAGAGATGACGTCACTATGGAAAACCAAGCCATTTCAAGGCCAAGTGTCACACCTGCAACCCACTTGGGAGGCCAACACGGGAATGACTCTCTACTCTCACATTTCATGGATTCTTAGGAATGATACTTAACATATCATTTAATAGACTGCTAACTTAATTGTGTAGAAGGTCAAAAGGGATAAGATAGAAAGTGAAAAAGAGAATGAGCGTACATAAACTAAGAGTGGAGGAGCATTGTAGGTAGAATATAATAGGATTAGAGGAGCATTTAAGGATAACCTAGTTTAGGCCTTCGATCTTGGTTGACCTATTTTCATTTATTAAACCTAATCAATGGATCTACTATAACAACCCTGATTTTTATGATATACTTGAGACCCAAACTAAAAACATTAATAATTTGATTTGTTTCCTTTATTAATAAAACCAAACACCAAGCCCAGTTAGTAGGAGCTCTCTCAGTGGAGGGATACGTTAGAGGATTGACTCACAACACCGTAGGAATTTTATTTTTCCAAAACTTACAAAATTTCTAGTGGAATCTTTTAAAATCAGGGCTCTTCCTCCATTTAAAGGGAAGATCTGCAAGAAATTCCTAAAGAAAACCCTAAATCCAAAAGATCAATTATAAGAGGGAGAGAAGTGTGAGACCCGACTCGAGTTCGCAGGTGTGCATATGTGTTTGTGAGTATGCATTTCGTCCATCTTGATCTTGCGATCCTACCGGTCGAATCCCGGTGACCCGTAACCCTTGGATAGTGTTTGTGGCCATCCGTGTGCCCAGTCGTGAAGACCCAACTCGGATCGAGTTGAGACCTATGCCATTGTGACCGCATCGTCGCCACGGTTCCAATGATGCGTCTTGTGTGTCCATCCGATGTGTGGATCAAAAGTTATGTGCATCTCATTTGTAGCCTTTGAGCATGATCATGTGGCCCACCTAGTGTGGAGGGCACATTTTTCAAGGTGGCCACCCTCTTTTGTGTAAATTCCAACACACACTACCCATAAACTACCTAAACCCCCAAATCCTACACCACCCACCAACCACACACTACCCATCCCTACTCTAGCCTAGCAACATAGTTTATATCACCATAGGCTATGATGATTTTTCTCTTATCTAGGAGAGAGAGTGATGATTACTTTTCCTCTCTCTCTTTTCTAGCAATTTCCATACTCTCCCTCTCATTTCTCTCTACTCTCTTCTCTCTTTCCTTCTCTCTTAGAAAAAAATCCAGCCCCATTTTTCCTCTTCTCCAGCCCCTTCTCCCTCAAATCCCCTCCCATCTAACCTTCAATAATCCATCTCACCCATTGAAACATGTCCCTTGCAGCATAAAGAGCAGATTGATGTAATTTTGGAGTGGGATCCATTAAGGTGGGTGATTATAATTGCTGATCTTCTTTTCTACCCTTTGATCTTATTTTTCTTTCTAGATGGATCATATGGGACCCACCAATCCATGGTGGGGATCCCATTTGATCCCATGGATGTGGCCCTTTGGCCCATCCTACATGCATGTCATGATCCATGATGGGGCCATTCTCCATGGACCCCATCATGATGTATTTAATGATCCACTCCATCTTAAGGTCATCTAGACCCTAAGGATCATGTTGGGGTGGCATCCCAACCATCCATAACAATTATAGATCATGCATGTAGTGATTTTATGTTGCATGTACAATCAATGTAGTTGTATGGGTATGATTCACTCTTGGGAGGGCCCACTAGTGGCGGGGCCCTACCCCCATTGCCAGATTACTCTCTTTCCTTCTTCTCTTTTCTCTGATGTATGGATGATAATGTGTGTGTGGCCCATTTATAGTGGGCCTTGGATGTCCCAAAATAAATAAAAATAAAAATCCAGCAAGGTGGGATGCTCTTACCACCTAACTCCATGATTATCGGACACCTTAATCAATGCATGCAAGTGTCCTAGTCGATCTGGACTTATGTGGGGCCCACTGAGGAAGGCCACACACCCTTTTTATGGCTGAGATTATTGAGATATAGGCTGATGTGTCCAGCCATGTATTGCTGTCCAAAAACCTGGACTGTTGCATGGACTGTCATGTTCAATCTTTGGCATGGATTTTTGGATCATGATTGCCATTACTTTCTTTATAATTATGGGGTGTAATGAGAAGTTGTGGACCCCATCATGAGGTGTGATGGTTCATACCTCAGATGGCCCATGAAATGGTACCCAAAAAGGAGGCCCGTAGGAGTGGGCGGTCCACTTTGTTGGGCTGTCCAGCCCACATGTATGAAGGGAAAACATATACTTCATCTTAGTTTCTCTAAGGGATGGCCACTTTTATGGACCCCACTTTACTTTATTTTATGAAGAAAATACTAAACCTCCATTTTCCCCCTCTTGGATGAAGGTTGGGCCCACCTTATTGGGTAAACAATGCATAAACAGCAACATCTCTTCCTGGATAGATTGAAATTCCTAATTTAATTAAAATATTTATGAGTATCCAAAAATCATAAAATTTTGAAGAAAGGTGTTTCACTCATGGTAGGACCCACATACAAAATTTTGGGGCCAATGGACACCTGTACATACCATGGTGGTGGCTGGACCGGCCCATTACAATATGGTGTCCAGATTAGTCCGATTTTCTGGATAGTCTGTTTCATTTAAATAAATTAAAATATTTTTAAGTGTTCAAAAATTTTGAAATTTTGTGGAAGTGTGACCCACCTATAGAAGTGTCACTCTGCAAAATTTTAGGCCCAACGAACAATCGAGCTGACTGTGGTGCAGCCTGCAAATTTGGGTCAGTTTGGGCCAAATACCCAGGCCCATATGGGACGCCCCATGTGGGCTACCTGCTGGACTTTGGTCTCGCAGTGTGGCCCACCTACTCCTTTCTATAGTATGATGTAACCCTATGTGGAGGGTCCCTCTGACTTGATAGCTGGACCACTTGGGCTGATGTCCTAATCAAATGAAACAATTACTGGACTCCAATAAGCCCATAAACCTGTTGGGTTAAAAATTCAGGAAGTTGTTATAATTATGATTGGCCTTTGGGCTGAAATTTTGAGGAGTGGGGCCCACCACATTGTGAAGATCTTAGAGAGAATAATTTATATCTTTGGTTTCTTAAATGTTGGGCTTGATAAATGCACTTTTGAGGCCCACCACAGTTGAATTTAATTGGGTCCATGAATGTAGCTGGTTGTTGAACTCTTTAGGCCCAATTGGGTTAGAACTTTCCAGATAGGCCCATTGAACTCTCGGGCCATTTTTACCATACTATTGTGTTAGGTTAGTGGGCCGGATTACACAAGTAGATGGGCCCTTGGTTGCCCACCAAATCAACTTTAATACTTGGGCCGGGTTGTAGGCCCAACTTACTTGACTAAGAGCATGACATTTGCCCATGTGGTTTGAGCAATGGGCTGCCCACTAGGCCACAACAATATATGGGATTAGCGGCCTTTATGTTGGGCCCTAACCTTTCCCCTATGAGCCCATAGCGGTATATATGGGTTGGGCTATGTGTATTTCCCTTGGACCCATGTTGTAGATAGGCCTTGGGCCGCCTTTCTGAAGCCCAACATGAGTATTTGTGATATGATTATGGTTGCCTGTTTCTTATTTCTGATGTTGCATGGGCCTTGGGCCTTGATCCATGATCAATTAGAGATGGGCTAACCCTTGGGGACCAATTGTGGTTGGATGTCCACATTGGTGGCCCTAAGGTAAGCCCATGGGCTTCTATAGATGGTTAAAGGTCCATCATAGACCCTTGTTAGGCCCGTTTCATCTATTTAGGCCATACTATTGTTTTCCTTAGTCTCGTGGGCTACCCCAGGTGTATGGGCCCCCACTAGAAGTTTTATTCCTTATGAGGAATTGATTAAGTACCTAAACCCTTCATAGTTAGGTAGAGAGTTCATCTTCACCTCATCGGCACCCTTATTCATCTTCATGGGTCACTCCCATATGCATGCTTGGTTGAGGTATGATTGGCCATGGCTGTGTCATTGTGTAGGACATGTTGCTATCTCCCCAAGAGATGGATGCTTGAAATTGATGCATGGGTGATTGTGTGATTCATGCATCTGGCATTGCATGGCTTGTGGATATCCGCCCTTACTTCATCAGGGCATTGCCTCCACAGGGGTATTCGCGGATAGCCGTATGTGTGGACACCAGAAATATTAGTTGAGCATACCGGGTGCATAAGATGCCCATGGGTAAAATTCCCAAAACTTCTATGGTATCAAGGATCTGCTCCAACGTCGTGACCGGGTGGAATACATGAGCACACGAGGGCCTTATACCGTTAGGCTGCGACTCCCACTGTCGTGTAGTCAGTTGGATAGGGGTGTGGCCTTACCTGCCTGGTGTGAGGAGGCATTGCTAGGCTGAGTCTGACCAGCTCGTAAATGGGTCCGCTACCTTCAGGCCTTGTTGGTGATTGATTGTCCATAGGCGGGTAGTGAGGTCTCTTACGCTCGTTTGACTGTGCGGGGTCTACAGAGCGGCAGTCATTCAGCAGTGTAATGGACCCCGGTGATTTCCTTATGATTGAAAATGTACTTGACTTATGGTTTGGATATGAGCACTGACATTACTTGCATCGCATTAGCATTGGCTGTACAAGGCCCCCCTTCATATATTGCCTTGGTATGGCATCCATTACTTATTGCATTGCATTCATGTGAAGCCTTGGTAAGACTAGTGATATGTTCATTGATCATGCTTCTCTCCTTATACCTCCCACTATTCTTCTGTGCACCATTGTCATACACTTACACCACCCTCTAAGCTTCTATAAGCTTATGCACGATTAATGCATGCAGGAGACTCTAGGTAGGCGTCGTAGCAGCAGAGCGTGGAGTAGAGTTGAGCAGTGAGGACTCCAGTGCTGCTGATTTCTCTCTCTTTTCCTTTTATTCTCATGTATGTCCTTTTGGACCTTTTGGATGATTGTAAAAGTTTAAATTTTTAGTGGATTTTGTGATGTATGCCTTTGTTATTCTTAGATGTACTTGCTGTGATCTTGGGTATGCTCACATTGGAAGTGATTATACTGTTATGAAAATCCTCCTTATAGGATCCCAGGATCGGAACCTACCTCAGGAGCCGAGAATGGGGTACTACGGAGGCTGTTGTGGCCAGAACTGACCATCGGGTTCCTTTTGAGTCCGGTTACTGAGTCTGGGGCGTGACAAGAAGCCCTACAAACGAGAAGCCTCTACCGGTAAGTTTCAATCTAGTTCCTTATTTTTAAATCCTCAAAATTATCTAACGGGCCTAAATCTAAACAATGAGTGAAATAGATCATTGCTACGATCATTGTTCCAATCTGTGAGCAATTTTTTATGATAAAGATTGGTTTTTGAATAAGTTTCTACAACAAGGATGATAAACTGTGAGAAATCCAATTGTCTCAATCTAAAGAAATCTGAACCTACAAATCTTAAGGCCAAATCGTGTTAAAGGCTGAAATCTTATATTTAATTGATGAATATATTTCCCATAATGATCTGCAAAGTTGTATAGTTAATAATACCTTTTACTGAAAACAGTTTTCAACTATCAGTTGTAGATACCAAATATTCATAGCTGAGTGATCCTTTGGTTTTCTGAATTCGACTATGAGAAAAACCATTGGATGGGTGGACCCAATTCCATAATCAATGGAATCCATCAAAAATAAGGAAGAAGAAAAATCATAAAATTTTTAAAAATCTAAATTGTGTAACGGAACCTATTCTACTTCGGTCGATCGATCGAAGAAAGCTGATTTTTGTTCAACAACCAAAATTTCAAAATCTTAACCCAGTTTAACTAATTGAACTAAAGCGTCGATCGATCGAAGGAATCATTAAGCGATCCAAATCAATCAAGAGTATTCAACCAATGATGATCAGATTTGTCCAGTGAGCAAACTGATTTAATCCAACCAATCTCGATCGATCAACGAGTAGGGTTCAATCGATCAAGAATGACCAAAAGTATCCAAACACTTTGGGAATTAAATTCAATTTTTATCAATCCATAATCAATCGATCAAAAGATCGATCGAGAACCCTCAAGCTGAATCGATCGATCGACTACATTAATCGACAATCCCTATTATTTTCTAAATTTAAAATTTAGAATTTATGTTAGCTTATCTTGCTTGAATCAAAAGTGGACCCCACATGTTAGATTAATATGATTTACTAGTGGTGTGATAAACCATCTTAATAGGGATTTGGATATAGTTTCTAATGCATTTAATTATTTGAAGGATTCAACCCTACCATATATAGGTGAGTAAATCCTAACGTGTCTCATGTCTACATGATTGAGATAGATGATTGATGGTTGAGATTATTCTGATTGATATGGTTTTTGTATGTTTATCAAAATTTTGTATAATTATGATCTTTACTTTATGATATATGCCTTGGAAGGTTTTGATGAATGCTAAACATACACATATGCCAATTACTGATATCATGACTCTATGCTTCCTCTAAGAGAGAGATGTTTTTAGTTGACTGCACATATCAATACATAGACATTGAGCATAAGTTACATGCATCCATTAGAAATGCATGCACACCTTGTGCCTTGAGTTCATGGGGGATCTTCCTAGATGGTTACGCCTGGTAGATTAGTTACTAGATGCCCAGGATAGTAGAAGCCTACTCACGTCGTAGATGTATAATAACCCATGCCTACTTAGGTAGATGTTAGACAGGTACAAGTTACTCATGCTTAGCTGTGGTGGATGTCATAAGGGTACAGTTTTTGGGTTGACGGGTATTCAACTTAAGCAATTGGATAATCATCCCACTTGGCATCATCTCATGACATCTTTGCATCCATGCTCCTATTGTATAAATATAATATGGTTTGGTTGGGCTATCCTATATTATCATATGTATGAACTATGTTGGGTTCACTCACTAGCCTGGCCAACTAATGTTGTGGATTAACAACCGTATAGAGATGGATGATGCAGGATAAGCTAATTAGGTACCCAAAAATGAGGCCGGGTTGGGGATGAAACTCAAGGCCAATGACTATATTTGACGAAAAATGAACTCGCTGCATTAGATGGCTAAAATGATTTTGAGAATTATTTTAAGATTTTTAGTTTCTGTTTATTCTAACTTCTGTTGGATTGATTAAATTTAAAAATGTTAATAGTTATAACTTTGTTAGATAATGATTGATTATTTTAGTTGAATAAAGTCCTAAATGGGTGGACTTAGGCCGGTTTTGAGAATTTATTTTATGAATGAGAATGTTATAGATGAAGTATTAGTAAATAAAGTTAAAAAGGTTAGGTGTATGAGTGTTAATGTGATGACAATCTAGAATACATGTAATTATGCCTATAAATAACTGTATGATGAGTAGATTTATGCACACTTAGTGTACGAGTCATGGACTGTAACTCAGGTCTAAGGGTGCACACTCTGTATCCGAAGTACGGGGAATGAAAAAATGGTATCAGAGAGAAGCTTTCATTAAACTTAGAGTGACCTATAGGTTCGATCCCCATGCACACTTGCATAAATGATAGATCCCTAAAATTACAAACTCTACATCTAACATTTTCCTTCTTTGTACTAATTGAAAAATTACTTAGAAACTAATTAGGTGCTGCCAACACCCTGAGTTGTGCATGGAATTAAATATAAGAACTTTGATTGCGTGTACATCTTTAACCCTCTGCTAGACAGAGATGGATAGTAAAAACCTTTTCCATATTAAATTTAGTTCTTTTATATGATGCAATGACCCCAAAAGAGTCGCGCAGTATCCGAGATATAGCTCCATCAACCAGCGTTGTTATTCATCATGAACCCACAGCGGACCCAAATGCACCACTAGAATATGAAACACCAAGTGGAGAACAAGATGAAAATGTGGAAGAATGAGAGATGAAAACTCTAACCCCTCCAAAAGGAAATTCGAGTAGTGCCAGACCTAGTGTGCAACTTCCATTATTGCCAACCATTATTCGTAAAAATTTTGTTAGCCCTAGTTTCCAGCCATTGGATGTCATATTTGGATTAGTGACTTAGTTGGTGACCATTATGAAGCAACAACAAGATTAAACTAAGGTTAATCGAACCCAAGGGTTGACAACCCCAAGTATAGGGCTGCAATGTAGTAATAACTCAGTAAGATGAAGGTTGATCCACAAGAAATTTGGTGAGAATATTGATATAAGAAAAATAGCTAGTCTGAATTTTTATTTTAGCGGAATAGAGTTGTGAAAAATAATGATAAAAATGGACTAAGAATCCAAGAATCCCCAATCAATAGACTTTGAATTTAATTTGTCTTCTCGATTTGATAACTCAACTAGAACCGAATTCCAATTTGGTCTACTTGGAAGATAACATATTCATATCAATCGAAAACATCTAACATAGATTAGAATCATGATAGACTTGATTTCTCATAAAGATTTAGATAGTCACATCACAAGGAATTAAAAGCATCTAATCTACCTGTAGGTGACAATAGATCAAACAACTTTACAAATTGATTACTTTCTCAATTTAGGAATTCAATCACGTTCAATCACGATTTAACATAAAAACCTTAACTTTCATTAAAAAAAAATGAATTAAACATCTTATATTCATTAAAAGGATCATCCCCTAGACTTACCTAAGATATTAGTCAACTAAAGACATGATTGAACTAAAGCTATATATATATATATATATATATATATATATATATATATATATATATATAGATATATATATATAAAAACCAACTACTCCCAAAGGATTAGAGAATGAGGACTCTTTGAAGGCTCCATAACTCCTTGCTTTATCCCTTCTACCCTAATTCATACCTAGGAAGGCTTAAAACACCTTTTTTAATAGAAAAGGTTCGCACCAACTTGGAACCAACTTCAATTTTCACACTTTTGCTATGCTTCGGCTGCAACCGACCATAGCCTTTCGTCACACCAAACATGCCTTTAGTCGCACCGAATTGGTGCTTGGTTGTAGTCGAATTTCCTCAATCTGAACTTGAAGTCTCTATCTCCCTTAAGTCACACCAAACATCCCTTTGGTAGCACTGAAGTTCACTTTGATTAGATTGAACATCTAGTCAAATTAATTCTAAAAATCACAGTTTGTTATTGAACTATTCTATGCATGTTCAGTCGAACCAAACCGACCTTAGTTGGGACTGAATAGTCTGTTAATTCTGTTATTTGCACTACATGATTTTTCAGTCTTTTTTTTGCCTTTTATACTTGGTTTTGTTGGATCTTTGGCATTTGAGTTCTTCATTAATAACCTCCAAATCTTCACGTCTTCTCTTGATTAATCTTTTGAGCTTTAATCATTCTTCTTAGGTATGATTTCATCTTTGTCTCCGAGATTACCTCGCATGTACAAACTAGATGTTAGTTAATCAATTAAGTACTTTGAATGCATGAAAACTAGTGCAATTGAGAGGATATATATATATATATATATATATATATATATATATATATATATATATTTGGATGTAATAACACCTCCCTACCAACATTTTATTAATCCCAAGCAAAGCATGAGAGAAATTCTGAATTCAAAACAATCCTGAAAAGGAACCAATTTTGTAACTTTAAATAATTTCAACCTAATCCAATTTAGAGAGAACTAAATCAAAAATATTATTCACCAAAATTCCAGTACTTAAAAAATTATTTCGATTATACTCGAGTAATGATCATCTAATTGAATAATTTTCAACATTGAGTTTCATGAATGTATTATGTAATTTAGACTTAACAACACCACAGATCTCATTTTTATACTTTCATGACTATAATGATAATCAAATAAATGAACAAATCAACCAAAACCCAAACAAAAAATTTTCGTATAGTTCAAAAATTCACTCTTCCAGCTCTTGATTTTTCCATCAACGGCTTTCACACTATTACTTCTTTTTCCCTTTCAAACTGTCTTTTCATAGACAATTTAATAAGTAGCCCTTTTCGATTACAATTATTTTTTGACTGGGTAATACTCTTTCATTTTTACCTTTTTTAATAAACATAATGGACAAATTTCCATGCTTGGTTCCTAGCATTCTTCATAATTATTATTTCAACAATTCAGTGTCCATATTAAGGTCGAATATGCAAGTTAGATGTGGCACATGAATTCATAACTCAATCAATGTTCAAAAATTTTCAACTAAATATCATTAAAATACACTTAATCTTAAAATCCATTAAATAACTAGAGTTTGGCTTCTAAAGCATTTGTCTCCTAAAACTGTTTAAAATTACAGAAATTGGTTCTCTTTTTTAAAAAAATTAATTTAAAATTTTTGACTCAAAAAATTTTCTATGGAAACCCACCCCCCAAACTAAAATATACATTGTTCTCAATGTATAAAATGTATTCAATAAATATACCATGAGAGCGACAAAATAAAGAGGAGTAGACGGAATAAGTACATGAAGAATGATATACGGTGACGAACTTCAAAGATTGGTGCTTTAGCAATTAAGAATTATAAAAGATAAATATATATATATATATATATATATATATATATATATATATATATATTAAAAAAAGAAGATAATATTCTACCAAAAGAAACTAAATCCTAAGAAAACAAAGTAAAGGATCTTAATTAAACTACGAGATCAATCCTGATACACGGGATCTTCTAGAGATATAGACACTCCTTCTAGAATTAATGTTTCCACAAACAGTTTCAGTCTCTGACTATTTAGTTTGAACACATTACTATTTTTAGGATTCACAACTTCTACAACCCCATAAGGATAAACAGTCTTTACTATGAATAGGCTGGTCCATTTGTATCATAATTTTCAAGGAAATAGATGGAGACAAGAATTATAAAGGAGGACTTTTTGATTTGGTGCAAATGGTTTCCTAAAAATGTTTTTGTCATGAAACACTTTCATCATTTCCTTGTAGATTTTTGCATTGTCATATGCATCTTTCCTAATTTCTTCCAACTTCACAAGCTAAAGCTTACGCGGCATATTAGCTTTGTCAATGTCAAAATTGAACTTCTTTATGGCCCAGTATGCCTTATGTTCCAATTCCAATGATAAGTGACAAGTTTCTCTAAAGACAAGTCTATAGGGAAACATTCTAATATGAGTTTTTAAATCAATCATATAAGCCCACAATGCATTAGTTAGTCATAAGAGCAATCCTTCCACTCTAGATTCATAGTTTTCTCTAATATACGTTTAATCTCCCGATTAGAGACTTCAGCTTAGCCACTTGCCTATGGGTGATAAGGTGTAGCCACTTTATGTGTAATACCATATTTCTTCATTAAGTTCTCAAATGGTCTATTACAAAAGTGTGAACCACCATCACTAATTATAGATCTTGACATTCAAAATCTTGATAAGATATTTTCTTTAAAAAACTGTAAAATTACTTTGTGATCATTAATTCTACAAGGAATCACCTCCACCTAATTGGAAACATAATCCACAGTTATGAGAATGTAAAGACGTTCAAAAGATGAGGGGAAAGATCTCATGAAATCGATACCCCAAAAATCAAAAAGCTTGACAATTAAGATGGATTTTCATGCATTATATTTCTACGTGACATTCTTTTCACTTTTTTACATTGCTCACATGCTTTGCAAAACCCATAGGTATCTTTAAACATCATTGGCCAATAAAAACCACATTGAAGAATGTTAGTTGTGGTTTTTTATTGAAAAATGTCTTCCATAAGCTTGAGAGTGATAGAAGGAGATGACACTAGAGTTTTCATTTTTCGAAACACATCTCATAATATTTGGTCTCGCCAATATTTAAACAAATAAGGATCATCCCAGAAAAAACTAGGGACCTCAGTTAAAAATCTTTTTTATCTTGTGAAGTCTAATAAATCGGCAGTTTTCTTATCATGAGATAATTTGTTATGTCAACGTACCAAGGTAATTAGGAGACTGCAAATAATTGTTCATCTAAAAAAGTGTCTTTGGTTGGTGAACTTTTAATGGAATCTGAAAGAACTAATTAAGACAAATGATCTGCTACTACATTCTCTAAGTCAAATTCTTGGAGTAGAATGATCCATCTCAAAAGATAAGGCCTATCATCCTTCTTTGAAAGGAAATACTTGAGCACCACATGGTCCATGAAAATTATAATTTTTTACTTAATCAAGTAAGATCTGAATTTGTCCAAAGTAAATAATATAGCAAGGATGAAAAGGCAAGCTTAAGAAGTCTTAGAAGAGGGTGAATAAGACTATGTTAAATAATTGAATAAAATAATGAAATAGTAAATAAATCAGAAATCTCAATTGCACTAGTATTGAAACGTTGATTTACACTGATTTGTTGGACAACCTTCACCCAAACAAGTTCAAACAGGACAACCTTATTTCACGAATATGATAAGAATCAAAATTTCAAACTAAATAAGAGTAAATAAAAATATCTATTACAAACATTTACCACTTTTGTATAAAAAAATTTACAACCATTCACCACAAAAGTAATAAAAGCATTCACTACAACACCAAGAATCATAGCAGTTCGGTGTGTCAACAACTGTTCTCAAACAACCACACCTACTCCACTCCCAAAATTACTAACCACGTAATCTCAGCTTTCACTATGAATAAGGTTTTCATAAGGTCACCTTAAAACCTAATACAGTTGTGATTTTATCGGGCTATTACAAACAAAGAAACCCTTCACTGAGATTTTCTGCCTTATCTGAGAAAAACTAACTTTGAGATTTTCTAGTTATCTCAAAAAAAAAACCAAATACAAAGTATAAAAAAAAATAAAAAATAAAAAAGAATACTTATCTTCACCGTAGAAAAAGTTGTAGCCATAGAACCGCTTTTCTTGAATGATGAATGTTCAATTTTCAATCCAATAGAAAAGGTCCAAGGTTCTATTGATTTTAATTAGATTTTAAAACAATGGCTACTTGTATTAATTACTTTAAATCTCAAAAAGAAGAGTATTCTCTCTTTTTTTAGAATAAAAATGATAGAATAAGAGATTAAGGAATTAAACAAAAAATTATAAAAAGATTTATAAATACCGTTTAATAGCTTAACAATAAGTGAGGTTTCTCTCTCTCTCTCTCTCTCTCTCTCTCTCTTGAATAAGGACTTTGATAAGCTTGAATTATATTTTCAGATTGAGAAACAACCTCAATTTATAGACAAAAAGTTTGTTCCTTCGACTGGACTAAGCACTGGATTCAGTTCCAACAAATTTTTAAATTCGAGCGAGATAAGATCTAACAGATCTTCGACTGGTCGAAGGTCCTGTTCGACTAGTCAAAGGTGGTCTTTGAGTAGTCGAGGAAGCTAAATCTCGAACTGATTTTTGTTACTGGATTTTGAGTCGAGGAACCTTCGACTGATCGAAGAGACCCTTCAACTAGTCGAATATGCAATAGAATTCTGTTATACTTCGGCTGTTGCTTGGACTAGTCGAGAAATTCTTAGACTGGTCAAGCCAAAATTTAGGCTAGTCAAAACTCAGTTGATTTTAAGTACAAAAACCCAATTTTCAATGTGTTTTGAAAGCACCTTAACCTAAAGTCTTTCTAGGGCTTATCAACCTATATGGACTGAATTCCATAGGATTAGGAACTTGAACTTCTCAAACAAGCTTGATCTTCTTCTAAAACTTTTAGCAGATCAAGCTTGGTCTTCATCTTAAGCTTTGAGCTTAAACTTAAGTTTGAACTTGTGCTTGAACTTAAACTTGAACATGAGCTTGAATATGAACTTGAGTTTGAACATAAACTTGGGCTTAAACATGAGCTTGAGGATCACTTGCTAAGTTTTTTTTATAAGTCAAAATTTGACAAACCAGGTGTAAAATGTGCTTTAAACATAATAACACTTACAAAGGAGTTCCTTTTCCTTTGTGGAGTAATTTATCTGGGCACCATTAAGCATTCTACTTGCACAATAGATAACACATGATTTCTTGTCCTTTATTTGGCCTAACATAGCTCTAAAATTGCGGTAATGACTGCTTTAGTTAAAGTAAGAATATACTAATATGTCCTAGAGGGGGGTGAATAGGACTTTTTAATATTTTATGACAATTTAAAATCCTATCACTCAAATCCTATTACTCTTTACAATTACTAAAGAGTAACTTTATTGGCTTCCAAGCCTGGTAGAGGATCCAATCATAAAACTATTTGAGAGATAAACAATATACAAATCAATTTATGGTGGATATGACTGTGTGTGTGAGGCGTGATCTCAGATAATCAAGTATGAAAGCATATAAGGAAATGACATAAGTAATGGAAGACTATAGCAATCTCAAATACAGTCATTTTTATAGTGGTTCGACTACTTGTCTACTCCACTTTCGGCAAACGCACTCAACCCTTGAGTGTTCCGGATCTCACTAAGGTGGTTTCACAAAAGGTTCACCTCAAACCAGAGGTTTTAAATCGGGTTCACCTCTAACTAGTACAACCTACACTTAGGCTGACACAATGTGTCTACACGACATTGTTTATGCTCCTATGAGCAAGGGTCAACACATAGCACCCGACTTTTAGGCCACACTGGCCAAGGACCTTTACAAGGACCTAAAGGTTTATGTTGTCCATAGAGCAAGGGTCAACATAAAGCACTCCCACGTACACTCTCACTAGAGGCCTCCTACAAGGACTTGCAAGGGGTGAAAAACACCTTTGACCCAATTCTAAAAAGGAATGATCACAAGGATCCTCTAGACTCTAATGACTTACAGATAAGTAGATGAGGCCCGTTTAATGTGTTGTTGAAGATCTCCTCCTTTGATGATGAAGAATCTCCTGCTTCCTTGAAATGCTACTTAAAAGATGTACCAATACATGGCGACGGGTTGGGTCAAGGTTATAATGGAATTCAAATCTATTAAATGTTTTCCTATAAGGGAGATAGATTGATTCTAATCATCTATGCATTCAAGGCATCCCAGCTTAATGATTTACTATTAAGGTGGTAGCTAAAGGATCCTTGAATGTGGAAGTTTATTCCCCAATCTACTCTATTGAATGTCAATGATGAGAGTGGATTGGAGGATGAACTCCCATGAGAGAAAAAGTCCTAGGGTATATCATCTAAGGTTAAACAGCACACAAAAGCACTCTCTATTTTCTCTCACAAAAAACCAAGGTTAAGCTCTCATTAAATAGGCAAAAAGGTTCCAACAGATATAAAACGATTATATTTTTTACATAGTTCGATATCATCGAGCAGGGTCGATATCATCGAGTGTATACTCTCGATAGTATCAACTGGCCACTCGATGATGCGAACTCAAATGTCAAATGCTTTTGAAACCTTTTGCCAGCTGGTTGAGGAAATCAAACATGCGTCAATGTCATCGAATTTCGAACTCCGATTTCATTGACACAAGGTTCGATTCCTCGACATTTGAAAATGTGAGAGATTTGACTTTGAAGGTTTTTCAGGAACAAGTATAATTGAGTTTCCCTCGATATCATCGGAATTTGAATATCGATGATATCGAGGTCAGTGTCAATTCATCGATAATTCTAAGAAAGTTTCCTATAAGTTTGTTGTACAGTTTCTGTCCACTTTCGATGGTATCGACCATGCCTCGATATGATCGATATTTGAATATCAATTTTATCGAGTGACCCTCGATCTGAGAAAAAATATCCTGAAAAATTTGCTAGATATAAATGTGTCCTAATCCGATATCATCGAAGGGCTTCCGATATCATTAAGATTTGAACTCTGAGGATATCAAGAAGCTCTTCGATATATCGAAGATTACATGGTTTGCGTTAGTAGACCTTAAACACAACAGACCTGATGTCGATTTTATTGAGTCTACTCGATGGACTAGAGATTCAAATTTCGATGATATCGAACCCTCTATCGATACATCGATAATTCCATCGAGATATATTTGTGGTTGCTGGACATCTCATGTCCTCATTTCGATAATATCGAGTGACCTTCGAGGACATCGACAACAAGGTTTAATTTTAGCGAACCACTTGTAGATAAATTGAAAAAGGCAAAAAACTTAGAGATTTTTCTGAGTTTGAAAATTTTTTTCTAACCATAGTCCCTTAGGGTGTTCTAACCAATTTTAAGGGTTTTAATTACCTGGTGTTTTGGGACATGGGATGTGAGGCTCAAATTTACCTATGATGAGTTCGATCACACATCTAGTTGAGGCAGTTGCTTGATCAATCTTCCTATAGGGCTCTTCTACCTAGATAACTCAACGCACACTCTAATTGACAAACCAGGGCACTTTCAATCTCCCCCTTTGTCAATTATGTGACAAAACATCAAAACACCCTAGAACAACGTCTAGACTAACACCCTAAATTGTGTGTACATGAACTTTACACAATTTTACAAATTTATCTAGTTTGCCCATATACAGATTAGTAGCTGCTCCCCATAGCAGCAATCTCCCCCTGTTTCCTTGCAGCTACTCCCCCTAACACCTGCATCACCATCAACAAATAGATACACACAATTTCCCTTTGGGGAGTGGATTTATTCTCCGCCTTTTTGTCAGTCATTGGCAAAGGATAACGTAACAGTTGATATTGACTAAAGTTTAGATAATATGGGAGAACAAAAAATTAGGGAGCATAAGTACAGTAGATAAATGAACAAGATCATCTCATTTCAAAAAACATATATGCTTATTAGGACAAGAAGAGCAGTGAATAGTAGGTAATAACGAGCAAGCATCACACGCATAGTTGATAGAGATCAGATAAACCAGGGAGAAAAGGGAATTGCAAAATATGGTAGTAAGATATATTAGATGTAATTAGCCATAGCCCAACATTTCCAAATATATATATATATATATATATATATATATATATATAGATTGGCAGTAGTATGATCATTCATTTAATACCAAAAAAAAAATCCAGCCCATCCATAGGCACCCAAAAATAACCACCAATATCTAGCCCATCCATGGGCATATACATATCAAACAAAAGAACAAAAGAACCTGTCAGACTGTGCAGGTTATATGCTATCACAGACACTAATGGATCGTAGGGCATTCAAAAAGATACCAATGCCCATACGCTGATATAAGAGACGAGTGTATGTGATAGATCCCGGATGACAGTACTAAGGCGGAGGAGCGGAGGAGGACGGTATTATATCGTCGCGTCAGCAGGTGAGCAGATCCACTAATTGTTGTGCCGTTTGCTGCACTCCATTCACCAGTCATTCCAAGACAGTGAACCATGCATTCGCGGACTCCTTGAGCTGGTGACATCTCGCTGTATTACTCCAATCCTATCCTGATGAATCTTGAACCTTTTTGCATGTCCAGGGTCAGATGGGGACGGAGCCTGTTGAGATGCAAGAGGGTCATCCTCAGCCATTCCAGTACCTTCTGCTACAGCATCCCCTTCACCACGTTTGCCTTCTTCTTAAAGACCTTCCTCAGATAGTTCTTTAGGAAATTTATGGAACTTTAAATCCATCCTTCTAATATTGGTCTTGTTGAAGTGTTGAAGGGGAAGTTCTGGATCATTTGATGTTGAAAAGCTGATCACATTACATATAGAGTTAATAATCCAAGGATAAGGCAAATGCACATCCCGAAAGGTATGGATGGCATATACCAACTGATGAATAATTAGGGTAGGAAGGAAAATTTTGATTCATGTAGCTATGAAGTAAACTATCATGGCCATGAACCCTGTGAGATTCGAATGATTGGTACTTCTGGGATATACAGTGGAGGCAAAGATACCATGCAAAATACGATACTGAGGTTCCATGAACTTTGATTTTAGTGCATTGCCTTGATAACAGAGGATATCATGATCATGACAGAGAAATTTGGTAACCATGGACCTGGTTTCAGGGCTCTCTAAGTCTAAGTTAGGGAGACAAACGGGAGATAGTGTAAGCCTAAGAATGTTTGCAACCGCTTCAGGAGTGATCTCTACATTGTCACCATTAACAGAAACCGTGATGGATGGAGGATCAGACACCGGTGAATGACAAGAGGCAAATAAATGGTAGGTCCGTTCATAGTGACAAGGACCCCCAAAATTGAGTAGAGGTAGCCATTCGATTTCGGCTAATAGGGGTTCCAGATTATAGGGTTGTAGGCATGCCCTGTCGACCCTTCTTCCAAAAACTAACTTTCACCCAATGTATTTTGCCAGCGCCAGATTCACCCTAGCAGGAGGAGGTGACGGAGCTTTAGATTGGGACTCGCCGCGTGCGGTTTGTCGTGTTCGCTAGCGAGTGGGAGTCCCACGTTCAGTAGCTCTTTCCCTTTCCCTTGGAGCAAGAACTTTCTATCGGGAGGATCACAAAGATTCTCCAGGCCCGAACGATTTCCCTTTGTCCTACCCCATTTTTCGATTCTCACTGAAAGGGATTTGAAGAGATTGGAGATAAAGGAGCAGAGTTTCTTTTGAAAATTAATAAATACCCTAACAAGACCAAGATGGAATCTTGATTGAGAGGAGGGAATGGAACGAGTATTACCTAATTTGAGGGATGTCCGAAACCCATCGATGAACCTCCAGCTGAAGGGGACGAATAGGGAGAAGGAAAAAACTTTTTAGAAAGAAAATGTGTTTTTTCCCGCTCGACCACCTTTTATCGGGCTGCATGCTTCAATATCATCAAATGTCAATTCAATGATATCGATTGAACCCATTCGATATCTTCGATAACATTCTCGATCATGTGACTTCTCGGATTCCAAAGAGATGTCAGTGATATCGATCCGTTGTCGATTTAATCGAGAGTCCACATGTTTTATCGACACACATATCGAAGGGGTATATTTTCTTCATTTATTAGTATATTAGCAATCTTTTATATATAATAAAGGATCTCTTTTTATCAACCAGTATACTCAGTAAAAAAATTTGTACAGCCATTGTACAATCCAAAATTATAAACATCAAGATGTTTATATACAAAAGATGAGGTGAGAGACCTCAGAATTGCTATCCAGATCTAGATGTATGATCTGGACTTGTCTTTCCATGCTTAATATTTTAAACCATATGAATAGAGTGAGTTATCAGGCAATTTTTCTTTTCTTTCTGTAAGACCCGTATCCCAGCCCGTACCATAAACTTCCGCGGTCCTCCCAGTCAAATTTCGATGACTCGTGACGTGTAGATAGCATTGGCGCATGCTCTTGAGTTACATCCTATAAATCCAAGCCGACTCAAAATGAGACCTATGTCATTGCGACCGCGCTGTCACCGCGGTTCCGACGACGCGTCTTGTGCGTCAATGCGACGCTCAGATTATGAGATCCGGCCCGTGCATTATCTAGGTCGTTGACCGCTTGATCGTGGGACCCACCTATCCCTGTTGTTGTACTTCCCCAGAAAAATAATTGCTATGATGTCACCCTAGGGGTGACATCACCCTACCCTACCCCTAGCCCTAAATCCTTACAAGCAACCATCCCTTCCTTTTTTCCATAAGTCAAACCTATTAATTTCCATCACCTCACCATCTCTCTCTCTCATCACTCCTTTACATCACCTCTCTCTCTCTCTCTCACTTCACTCCATTCTAAGCAACCCATGAGAGCTAACGTCCACCTCCATGAAAGAAAACTTGGTGTGACCCACCTTCCTATCTCACATCCCCACCCTTCAAAATCGATCTCGACCGTTGAATCATGTTCCATTGGAGCTAAGATGAGGAGGAGCCCAAGAAGAAGTAAATGGTGGGTGTTTTCTAGTATTTATTTGTGTGGTTTTGATGAATTGAGGGGCCCATAGTGGTGGGGTCCCTCCGCTACCTGATCTTTCCCTCTCTCTTTCTCTCTCTTTCTCTCTTTTGATGTGTGTGGCCCACCCTGATGCACCCCACCATGGAGCATGTATTTTATCCATGCCATCCTTCTGCTGGGCCCACCTTGTTAGACCATCCAGCCATAGGCCCACTGGCCTGTCCCAGGCAAAGGAAAAAAAAAAAAACACAGATACCAGTTGATCCAATCAAGTGGGTGGGCCATGTCCACGTGGGACCCACCTTGACGAATTGTATACGTCGTCCAGCGTCCCTGGGACGCTGGACGTGGTTGTGAAGTTTGAACAGACAACTGGTGTTCTCACAAAAAAAAATATGTATATATATTTAAAGGTTTTGAGTGGGTTACTTGTGCAGGCCCCACCTTGATGCAAGGATCAAATCCATGCCGTCTATCTTATTTTTTTGATCATTTTAGGCGTAGAACCGAAAAATAAGGCCAATCCGATAATCAAGCGGGCCATACCATAGGGAATAGTGGTGTTTACCATTAAAACCTACTTTGATTCTTCTATTCGCCAAAAACACATCGTATATTGGTCTCATTGGGTCGATTATGGGCCATAGAATCCAATGGCCGGGTTGGATTTTTCATATGTGGGCCCTATATATGAAAAACTACAAAATTTCATATATATAAAAAAAAATATCAACCTGCAGCAGCGCCTGCTGCTGCAGCGTCAGCAGCACAGGACGCTGCCGTGGACGTTGTTAAGGCAGGGACTGGTCCCACTTGTAGGCCCCACCATGATGTGATTTGTTCATCAATTCCGTGCATTTGATGGGCCCTTTAGTGAAGTGGGTTCCTTTAAAAATTCAGCCATGGGTGGAACTCAGGTAGTCCACACGGCAAGAAAAAGTGATGATTGAGCTTCTACCATTGGAAACCATTTGGGTTGTGACAGAAGTTTTGGATCATTATAAAATGTTTTTTTTTAAATTCATCTGGGTCTGTGTGACCTTGTTAACTGATTGGATGGAGAGACAATGTTATGGTGGGCCCCACATGAGACCCACCTACCGTGAAATAGGTTGGCTAGTGGCTGTATGGCTGTAGTGTTGTCGTCAGGAAGTTACGTGGATCTGACAGGGTTCATCCAACCGTCCATTCATCTGGACCGTCCATCTGTGTGGACCACACCAGCCATATGGCTGCTGCATCGTCAGCAGGTCCTTGGGATCCTGACCTTGATGCAGTGACCCATCTATACTGTCCATTCGTATAGAGCCCACCCTTGCATCCTTGAATGAGGGTCGTCCATTGCTGGCGCTGGATGGCCAGCAACGCTGGCATCTCTCACTCTCTCACACACACGCACGTACATATAAATATGATATACTATATTATATAAGATAATATATTATATTAGAATAATAAATGATATGGTGGGCCACTCCCACGTGGAACCCACCATACCTACAGCAGTTACACAGCATGCTGTATTAACGTAAGCTCCTCTGACATGAGGAGAGATCCCCAACCGTCCAGGGAGCAGTGACGTCACCAATTATGTAGACCCCCCCATCTTATGTGTGCTTCACCTTGGTGGCATGATCAGCTTAGGTGGGTCACACTCGTGGGCCCCACCTTGATCCATATGTTCATCTGCACCGTCGGTTTGGACGGTCCCATACACGGCTCCACCATTGATGGATGTATACCATCCAATCGTCCACCCATCTGACCATGTGCATAGACCCCACCGATGTATGTACTTTATCCATGCCGCCTATTAGTGGGCCCCATGACGTCAACAATCTTGTGGGGCCCAGTGCTGTATGTGTTGCACCTAAACCACTCATCCATTCGGTAAGTTTGTCTCAAATATTGAGACTAAAAATAAGGCAGATCTAGCTATCAGGTGGACCACACTACAGAAAGCAGTGGGTCTGTACATGAGGACTATGTTATATCAACCGTCCACCTAGCCGGCATGCTGGCCACGTACGTGGGTCCCCACCCTGATGCATGAGTTGTATCTCTACTGTCCATCCATTAGAAGGAACCCACTGCATCATGGATGTGCTGCATCCAACCGTCCATCCATATGGCTGGCTCGTCTCAAGACCAAAAATGAGACAGATCCAATTATCATGTGGACCACATGGCAGAAAACTTTGGTGTTGAATGTTTACCACTGGAACCCCTTTGGGTTACAAAAGTTTTGAATCAATCTAATGTTTATTTATCTTTCCCTCCCAATCACCACTGCTATTTGTGGTATGGTCTAGATGATCTTTTGATCTAATTCATTATTTGGCTAATGCTCTAAAATGATCTCTATAGTTGGATGAATGGTGCGGCCCGAGTAATGCGGCCCACTTGTTGTATTTCAGAGGCCCACCCCGATGTATTTGAGGCCCATTGTGATGCATTTGAGGGCCAAGTGATGGGGCTCGTTGTGATGTAATTGCAGCCCATGTTTAAGGCTCATTGGTGCGGCCCATGTAATGTGACCGACTTATGTATACGAGGCCCATCGGTGCGGCCCACTAGACGTATTTGAGGTCCATGTGCAGGGCCCACCTATTGTGTATTTATGGCCCATTTAGCAAGGCCCATTGTAATGTAATTCCAGCCCATATATCGTGGCCCATCGTGATATGTTTCTGGCCCATACGATTAGGCCCATTGTGATGCACTGAGGCCCATAGGTCATGGCCCATTGAGATGTATTAATGGCCCATGTGCAGGGCCCACCTGTTATGTATTTAAAACTCGTGCGATAAGGCCCATTGTGATGTATTCCCGGCCCATAAGATACGACCCATTGTGATGTGTATAGGTCCAGGTATGTGGCCCGTTGAAATGTATTTGTGGCCATTTGGCGAGGCCCGACGAAGTGTATATGTGGCCCTTGAGTGAGGCCCATTGCGATATATACCAGGACTTTGTGCGAGGCCATGTGCCCACTATATGTTTGGCCTTGGGCTCTGTATGGGCCACTCCTTGAGGGCAATGTTGGTTAAATGTCCACATTGATGGGCAATTATAGTTGGATGTCCACATTGTGACCTTCCCTTAGGCCTTATTAGGCTCAGTCTCACTGATTCTAATTATCGATTGAGGTCGATTACCGATTTTGATTTCTCGTGACCGATTGCCAATTTCGATTGTCGGTGCCCAATGTGATGTATATGCGGCCCGTATTTGAGGCCCATTCGTGATGTGTATTCAGCCCGTGTTGAAGGCCCATTGTGACGTATATTAGGCCTATATGACAAGGCCTTTATGATGCATTTGAAGGCTATGTGATGGATCCATTGTGATGTATGTTAGGCCCATGTGAAAGGCCCATCGTGGTGTGTATTACGCTATTGAGAGAGACCCATGGTGTTGTATATTTGGCCCTTGTGTGAGGCCATGGGTCCACCATTCCTTGGGGGACAATGTTGGTTAAATGTCCACATTGTTGTGATTGATTATCGGTGCCAGATATTGATACTGATTATGAGTATGGGACAGCATAGCATCATGATACATGCCCATACGCATCATCTGCATGTTTGTTATGAGATGTGGTTGATCATTGCATATGTCATTGAGCAAGTTGTTATGAGACTCCTTAATAGGCGGAGGTTATCTCACATGAGTGCATGGTATGCGCACGATTGATGCATGACTGGATTGTATGACTCATGCATCTCGCATTATGATTACTGTACGCCCTAGCGACACCAGGGCCGTAGCCTCCACAGGCATATCGTGGATGGCCAAATGGGACACCGAAAATGTTTGGTTCTAGCATACGGGCGCCATAGATGTCCCTGGGTGAAAATCCCTAAACCTCCGAGGCCAGGAGACGCCCCAACGTCGAGACCGAGTGGATACATGAGCGCCCGAGTGCCGAATACCGAGAGGCCGCGTCTCCCACTGTGTCGTGGTCGGTTGGGAGGGGGTGTGGCCTTACCCGCCCGAGGGTAGGGGGCATTACTAGGCTGAGTTTGACCAGCTCGTGAATGGGTCCGCTATCGACGTGCCGGATAGGTATTGGCAGACTAATGGCCAGGCGGATAGTGAGGTTTCTTACGCTCACTTGGACTGTGCTGCTAGGAGAGAGACAGTGCCATTTGGAGTGTACTAAACCCCGGTGATGATCCCAGAGATGAACCGTACTGATATGTGGATTTAGTGAGCAGGAGTTGCATACTCATTCATGCATTCATTCATTCACTATCTCCTCGGGTTGGTGGTATGCAACTAGTTATTACATGTGCCTTCGCAATGGCCAGGATTTTGGTTGGGGCACGCGACTAACCTAAGATCAGGAGTTTACCACATTGAGTCTAACTATCCAAATTTAGGTATGGGACTGGTTTGGATAGAAGTCCCTTGTGATAGACCCCATAGCCTACGACACTATGTACTACCATCCCGACTTCATACTCCAGCATGGTCATTCCATTCGCACCGCATATTGCATTACATCCGCGGCATACGACATCTTGGGTTACTGTGCTTCTGCATTTATATGGTCTAGATATGGCTGACGTATTTGTGAACACATAAAACATTATATACCCCATTGCATTCTCGACATTTGATATTTGGCTCTTTATGACTCCTCGTTTGCGTAGCTGTTATATATTACATATTCTGATATTGATTGGCTCATGGACTTGCTCGTATTTCCGCTTACTCTGTTATCGTATGATCTTGTGAGTATTTCTATTTACTCTGATAATTCCTGCTCTTGTCAGTATTTCTGCTTACTCAGATAATTCATGATCTTGCTAGTATCTTTGCTTATTCCGATATTGTACGATTTATGGATTACCAGTACTTCCAGTTTGTATGATAATGACATTGTATTGAATACTTGGCACTTACCTTGTGCACACACTTACACCACCTCCTAAGCTTTCTATAAGCTTATGCACGATAGATGCGTGCAGGTGTTATTAGGTTGCAGCAGCGTTGAGCTTGGAGCGTGCAGTTGTATTCTGGTGCTTTGATTTCGATATATGTATTTTCCCTTTCAGCATTGTACTCAAATGATTATATTAGTGGATATGTGATGATGATGTTGCCTTTGTCAATTGGGTAATCTTGTGGTTATGCTTATTACGAGTTAAATGTATATATAAAAAAAAGATCCTCCTTGTAGGATCCCAGGATCGGAATCTGGCGTATGGACGCTAGGACTCGAGAATGGGGTACTACGGAGGCTGTCGGCACTGGATTCGGTAATTGGGATTCCTGCGAATCCAATTTCTGGGTTTGGGGCGTGACACTTTCACAATCCATTTTGTAGCAGGATTTTTAATTTTGGTGCTTTTAGTTTCTTTAGTCAAGTTTGGTAACTGAATCTTGTTGCCTTGCCTTATAAATTCATTAGTGCTCTTGTTTAGTTCAAGCACTTGATTCAATAATTCCTCCATTCTATTAGTCATTCTAGGTGGTGATAAATGTGTACTTCTCCTATTCATATCCCTAGATGGACTCTTTACATTTTGTATTGTTCCTCTGGTCGGTCTGTATTTACCGGTATGATTTTGACCAGAATTATGTTGAGTCCATCTAGGTGACATGCATTCAAACTTTTAATGACCAGGATCACCATATAAATGACAAACAAGAGTAGTTCTTGTTTTACTTCCTCAAGTAGCAGATTTTTCAGCCATTGGTGTTACATTTCCAGTTTTTGTTTTAAATTTATCATATTTTAAGCCATTCTTATCCTTTCCGAATCTTCCCATACCTAAGAGTTTTTCTAATTTCTCACCACTCTGGGAAAACTTATAGTTTATCTCAGCTAATTTTTTGGATTCTTTTAAATCAAACAAGAGTGTGTGATTTTCATTTTGAAGGAGCATGTTTTTATCTTTTAATAGCTCAACCTGTTTGTTTAGTTTGTCAGACTCGGATTTAAGGAAGGTATTGATTCTTTCTAATCTATCATTATTTGAATGATATTGTTGTAGATCATTAATAGATGTGTATTAATTTTTAAATTTTTATCCAGATCTTTTTGCAACAATTCCTTTTTGTTTTCAGACATTCCAAGTCTTTTAATGTGAGACCCGACCCGAGTTCGCATATATGCATGTGTGTGTGCGAGTATGCATCTCGTTCATCTTGATCCCGTGGTCCTATCGGTCGAGTCCCAGCGACCCTGACCCTTGGATGGCATTTGCGTCATCCGTAAGTCCAGTCATGAAGACCCGACTCGGATCGAGTTGAAACTTATGCC
Source organism: Magnolia sinica (assembly GCF_029962835.1). NCBI lineage: Eukaryota > Viridiplantae > Streptophyta > Magnoliopsida > Magnoliales > Magnoliaceae > Magnolia > Magnolia sinica. The sequence goes on from NC_080590.1 coordinate 48,739,762, forward strand.
ATTGCGACTGCATCATCGCTACAGTTCCAACGTCGCGTCTTGTGCGTCCATCCGACATTTGCATCTCATGCTATTACCCCGGTAATTATCGACCATTCATCATTACGTGGGACCCATGTGAATGGAGACCACATATTTTCCCATGGTGGCCCCGCCTAGGCTCTCATTCCTAGAAACCTACACCCTACACCTTTTTGTAGCTAGTATGATGGATTTGCCTAACCTAGGCAATGGTTACTCTCTCTTTCTTAGAAAACCATGATGCATTCCTCTATCCTAAGCCCCTCTTTTCTAGCAAAATTCAGATTTTTTCCCTTCTCTAGGAAAAACTCACCATTGCTTGCCTTAAAAATCTTTTTTCTCTCTTTTTCCCTCTCATTTCTCTCTCTCTCTCTCTCTCTCTCTCTCTCTCTCTCTCTCTCTCTCTCTCTCTCTTCTGTTCTTCTCTAGCAACTTTCCTCCGTTTTTCCAACTCACTTTCACTCATATATTCCCCCCATCTAACCCTTGAAGAAAGATCTCAAACCTAGATCCATGTACCTTGGAGTTTGAAGACCATCTTGGAGGTGTTTGCTTGAAGACCTTGTAGGTGGGTGTGCATGCACTTAGAATCTTAGGATTTATATTCCTTCTTCTTATTTCTCTTCTTCACCTCATGTTTGAAGCATGTGAGGCCCACCAAATGATGGTGGAGGCCCCATGTCTTCTTAAATGTGGCCATTGTCCCATCCTTTTGTGCATACATAACTCATGGGTGGAGCCATTCTCCATGGACCCCACCATGGTTTCTTTTCTTAGTTAGAAGAATTTTTGGGTCATCTAGACCCTTAATTTTTTGTGGAGATAACATCTCCACCATTGAATTTTCATTTGAAGATGCATGCATGGGTAGATCTTATAATACCATCAATATAGTGAGATGTATGGTTGTGATGAAGGGAAGGGCCTCAATGAGGCGGAGCCCCCTTCCCTTGTGGCCAGTTTTCTCTCTTCTCTTAATAATTTCTTATTTTTCTAAGATGTGTGGCCCACCATTTGGCTTGGAAATATCGACGGTGGTCCACTCTATGGATGGTGCTGACTTGTTGCCCCTTTTAGGTGCATATGCAATGAATTTTGATGAGAGGAATAGGTATGGATGTTTTTGGCACCCACTGAGGTAGACCACAACTCAGGTTTCATGGGGTGTTTTCCCCTTAATTTGAATTATATACTCAATTTATTTCATAAGCATGTTGCTGTCCAGAAAATTTCTGGACAGTTTCTGGTCAGTTTTGGGTCAGACTTTTGGACTAATTAAATGATTGTTTCTACTCGTTTGATATACTTTTCTTGAATGTGTGGACCCCACCTATATGTACCCCAAATTTTACCTCCATCTAACCTTAATTGATGTCCCAAAGGAGTGGCCCAAGTGGGGTGGATAGCCCAGATTTTCTGGGTTGTCCAACAACATTGTAGTTTAGAAATCCATAAATATATATAATAGTTTTTGTAATGGTGGGCTACTTTGGTGGACCCTAAATTGTACTACATATATTTGGGGAGGTTTAAATTTAATTTTCTCAATTTTTGGACATCCAAGGCCCACCCCATTGGGTGTACAAGATAGGATCAACAACTTTTCTTTTAGCAGCAGATTTTTTTAGGGATACCTTGTTGTCCATAAATTGCAGGTGTTAAATAAAATATTTTTAATGTCCCAAAAATTTTAAAATTTTTTAGGAAGTATCCCACTCATGGTATGACCTACCTGCAAAATTTTAGAACCAATGGACCCCATTTGGACATCCAAAAGGGCAGGCCAACATACTGGACTGCCAGAAATTTCTGCTATGCAGTCCACTAGCATAGTCCTGTAAAAAATAAAATTTTAAAAATACTTTCTAAGAAGGTGGGATATATTTCTGGGTCCCACCTTATTTTATACTTGATGAGGAACCTTGGGTCCAAATTTCAAAAATTTTGGAGGCCCAGAACTCACCCATTGGATGGCCCAAATTCAACACAGTTATATTCCAGCAATATTTCACCCTGTACAGATTGTATTCTTCAAATTAATTAAAGTACTATGGGTATTCTAAAATTATGAAAATTTATAAAGAGGTGTTACACCCATGGTAAAACCCACCTACTAAATTTCATGGCCAATGGACCCCTGTGTACACCGTGGCAAGGGCCGGACTTGCCCACCATGTTGGGATGTCTAGGTCAGTCCGATTTTCTGGATAGACCGTATTATTTAAATTAATTAAAATATTTCTAGGTGTCCAAAAATTATAAAATTTTATGAGAATGTGTCCCAACTATAGAAGTATCACCCTATAAAAGTTTAGATCCATCAGACTCTTGTACTACTGGTGGTACGGCTTAGAGTGGCTCATCAGGCAGGGACACCCAGACTGGGGCGTCCAGCCTTGGCTGGCCCTCTAACCTACCTTGTGGGCCCACCTAGATGTGTTGTATATCTCACCATATTGTGAGAATTTTGTAGGATAATTTATTCCTTTACACCCTAAATTTTAGATTTAATTAATGCATCATTGAGGCCCACCTTGTTTGGGCTATATGGGTATTTCTATGTAACATGAACTCCTTGTAAGCCCAAATGGGCTGAAACCCGTTAGATAGGCCCAGTGGATTCTTGGGCTGTATTCTCCATGGTATTTTGTTGGGCTAGTGGGCTAGAATGTATGAGTGGTTGGGCCCTTGGTTGCCCACCAAAATAACTAAATTCTTGAGCTAGCTTGTAAGGCCCAACTTACTTATCTTGAATACGATTCTCACCCGTGTGTTGGAGTAATGGGCTGCCCACTATGCCGACCATAATGTATGGACTTGGTAGCCCTTATGTTTGGGCCCTAACCTTCCTTATGGGCCCATATTATTGTATGTGGATTTGGCTGTATATTGCCCCTATTGGGCCTATGAATTATGTGTAACCTTGGGCTACTTTATCGAGGTCCAACATGTGATGTATCTATATGTATATAGCTGCCCATCTATTTTTTATGGTGATGCTCAGGCCACGGGCCTTGATCTTGGGCAGATTATTAATAGGCCGCCTTCAGGGGACAATGGTGGTTGAATGCCCACCTTGATATACCCCTCTAGGCCCTTATTAGGCCCATTCTTGCTTCTATGGGTGGTTAAAGGTCCACCATAGACCATTGCTAGGCTCATTCTTATTATTTAGGCCCATGCTATTATCTATCTAGTCTCGTGGGCTACCCCAGGCTATTGGGCCCCCATTGAGGTTGCATTCCTTTTAAGACACGATCTAAGCACCTAGACCCTACTTGTGAGGAGGGGAGAACATCTTCATCGCATTGGCATTTCTTGTTCATCTTCATGGCCCACTCCTATACGCATCATATGCATACTTGGCTGAGATGTGATTGGTCATGATTATGCCATTGGGCAGGATATTATGAGGGATGGAGCTTTCTCCTCTGAGCACATTGGATGTTTGATCATGGTTATTTCTATGATTCATGCATCTGACATTTCATATTATGATCGACATTCACCCTTACTTCCTCCGGGCCTTGCCTCCACAGGGATATTCATGGATGGCTGTACATGTGGACACCAAAAATGATGTTTAAGCATACCGGGTGCATAGAATGCCCATGGGTGAAATTTTCAAAACTTCCATGGTACCAAGGATCTGCTCCAACGCCGTGACTGAGTGAAAACATGAGCGCACAAGGGCCTTACACCTGTAGGCCGCGACTCTCACTATCGTGTAGTCGGTTGGATAGGGATGTGGCCTTATCCGCCTATGAGGGAGGGCATTCTTAGGCTAAGTCTAACTAGCTCGTGAAATGGGTCCGCTACCGTCAAGCCTTGTTAGTGATTGGCTGTCCACAGGCAGGTAGTGAGGTTTCTTACGCTCGTTTGACTGTGCAGGTCTGTAGAGCGGCAGTCATTTAGAAGTGTAATGGACCTTGGTGATTTTCTTATGACTAGAAATGTGTTTGATATGTGGATTGGATATGAGCACTGGCATTACTTGCATCGCGTTAGCATTGGCTCTGTAAGCCCCTTTATGCATTGCCTTGGTATGGTACCTAGTACTCATTGCATTGTATTCATGATAAGCCTTGGTAAGGCTGGTGATATTCTCATTAAGCATATTTATTTCCTTGTACCTCCTACTATTCTTTTGTGCATCATTGACATACACTTACACCACCCTCTAAGCTTCTATAAGCTTATGCACGATTGATGCATGTAGGAGACTCTAGGCAGGCGTCGTAGTAGCAGAATGTGGAGTAGAGTTGAGCAGTGAGGACTCCAGTGTTGCTGATTTCTCTCTATTTCCTTATTACCTTATGTATGTTCTTTTGAACCTAATGTAAGCTTGTAAAAGTTCAAATTCTTAGTGGACTTTGTGATGTGTGCCCTTTGTTATTCTCAGATGTACTTGCTGATCTTGGGTATGCTCATATTGAAAAATGATTATATTATTATGAAAATCTTTCTTGTAGGATCCTAGGATCGGAACCTACCTCAGAAGCTGAGAATGGGGTACTATAGAGGCTGTTGCGGCCAGAACCGGCCATCGGGTTCCTTGTGAGTCTGGTTACCGAGTCTGAGGCGTAACATTTAAGGATGTTGATGCTATGTATATAGAGTTGATTGTAAACATCCTGTAATTTATCTTGTACTTCTTCTTCCTTCTTAGTTTCCTCATTATGAGATGGAAATGATTCAGTGGCTTACGGTCATTCATCGTTCTTAGTTTCGATGGGAATTTTCAGGGATTTCTAGTCTCCATCACTCTCTAAGTCACTGCATTCTGAGTTTGACTCTTCTGTATCATCCCATGTGGCTGCCATTGCTTTTCCTTTGGTTTTTCTACTTAGGCAATTAGCAGACAGATGTGCAAACTTTTGACAGGTATAACACTGTGGTTCCTTAGACTTTTTGCCAGATTTACCTGTGAAATGTTTATTGTTCATCTGTCTTCCTTTAAATGGTTGGCTATGATTTTTATGAAAGAATTTTTTGAACCGTTCAGCCAATAAAGCCACTTCTTCATCTTCATTTTCTCTTTCACCCTCAATGTCCTCATTTGTTATATTCTTTGAAGTTTTAAGGACAGTAGTTTTGGATTTAGGAGTTTTTTTTTGAAATGTAGTTCAAATGTTTGTAGGGAACCTACTAGTTCTTTTATTTTCATTTCATCTATGTTTCTACATTCCTCAATGGTTGTTACTTTAGGATTGAACCGTTATAGCAGTGATCTTGGTATTTTCCTTACAGATTTTTGGGATCGGAACTTTCTCACCTAATCCATCCATGGAGTTGCAAATGATGTTCAATTTTGTGAAAAACTCCATGAAGGTCTCATGCTCCTTCATTTTAAGACTTTTAAACTGTAATGTTAGGAGTTGCAATTTGGATCTCTTCACAGTGCTTGTTCCTTCATGGGTTGTTTCCAATAAATCCCATGCTTCTTAGGCTGTCCCGCACATACTGATTTGATTGAAAATGTCTTGGGATACAGCACAGTGGATAGTATTCATAGCTTTGGCTTCAGATGTTTGTTTTTCTTTATCGAATGCTGTCCACATTTCTTTAGATTTCGATTTGGTGATAGCTGTGTCATTTTCAAGTACTATTTGTTCGGTTGGTGGCACGTATCCTCTTTTAACAATGTCCCAAACATTATAATCCAAAGATCTCAGAAAGTAGTGCATTCTACCCTTCTAGTATGCATAATTTGATCCATCAAATACTGGAGGTCTAGTGACCGATGAGCCCTCTCCTTTAGCCATATTACCGACTTCAGTCAAGATCACTCTCTAGGCGATGAAGCCCTTAAGAGAGACCCACTTTGATACCAATTGAAATTGCGGCAATGACCACTTTAGTTAAAGTAGGAATATGCGAATATGTCCTAGATGGGGGTGAATAGGACTTTTAAATATTTTATGACAGTTTAAAATCCTATCACTCTAATCCTAAAAGTAAGCATACATTACAATTACTAAAGAGTAACTATACTGGCTTCTAAGCCAGGCAGAGGATCCAATCATAAAATTATTTGAGAGAAACAATATGCAAATCAGTTTATGGTGTATATGACTGTGTGTGTGAGGCGTGATCTCAGATAATCAAGTATGAAAGCATTTAAGGAAATCAAATAAGTAATGAAAGATAATAGCAATCTCAAACATAGTCATTTTTATAGTGGTTCAACAACTTGTCTACTTCACTTTCGGCAAACGCACTCAACCCTTGAGTGTACCGGATCTTACTAAGGAGGTTTCACAACAGGTTCACCACAAACCAGAGATTTTAAATCAGGTTCATGTCTAACCAGTACAACCTACACTTAGGCTGACACAATGTGTCTACATGACACTGTTTACGCTCCCATGAGCAAGGGTCAACACATAGCACCCGACTTTTAGGCCACACTAGCCAAGGACCTTCACAATGACCTAAAGGTTTATGCTCTTCACAGAGCAAGGGTCAATGCAAAGCACCCCCATGTACACTCCTGCCAGAGGCCTCCTATGAGGACTTGCAAGGGGTGAGAAACACCTTTGACCCAATTCTAAGAAGGAATGATCACAAGGGTCCTCTGGACTCTAATGACTTACAAATAAGTAGATGAGCCCCGTTTAGTGCATTGTTGAAGATCTCCTCCTTTGATGATGAAGAATCTTCTGCTTCCTTGAACCGCAACTTAGAATATGTACCAATACATAGCGACGGGTTGGGTCAAGGTTATAATGGAATCTAACTCTATTAAATGTTTTCCTATAATGGTGATAGAGTGATTCCAATCATCTATGCATTCATGGCATCCCAGCTTAATGATTTGCCATTAAGGTGGTAGCTGCAGGATCCTTGAATGTGGAAGTTCATTCCTCAATCCACTCTATTGAATGTCAATGATGAGGGTGGATTGGAGGATGAACTCCCATGAGAGAAAAAGGCTAAGGGTATATGATCTAGGGTTAAACATATAAAAGTACTCTCTATTTTCTCTCATAAACAACCAAGGTCAAACTCTTATTAAATAGGCAAAAAGGTTCCAATGGATATAAAATGGTTACATTTTTACAGAGTTCGATATCATCGAGCAGGGTCGATATCATCGAGCATATACTCTCGATAGCATCGATTGGCCGCTCGATGACATGAACTCAAATGTCAAACGCTTTTAAAACCTTTTGCCAGCTGGTCAAAGAAATCAAACATGCATCGATGTCATCTAATTTTGAACTCCGATTTCATCAACACGAGATTCGATTCCTCGACATTTGAAAATGTGAGAGGTTTGACTTTGAAGGTTTTTCAGGAATAGATATGATCGAGCTTCACTTGATATCATCGGAATTTAAATGTCAATGATATCGAGGACAGTGTCAATTCATCGATATTTCTAAGAAATTTTCCTATAAGTTTGCTAGACAATTTCTATCCACTTTCGATGGTACCAACCATGCTTCGATATGATCGATATTTGAATATTGATTTTATCGAGTGACCCTCGATCCGAGAAAAAATATCCTGAAAAACTTGCTAGATGTAAATGTGTCCTAATCCGATATCATCGAAGGGCTTCTGATATGATCGAGATTTGAACTTTGAGGATATCGATAAGCTCTTCGATATATCAAAGATTACATGGTTTGCCTTAGTAGAACCTTAGATGCAACAGACCTGATGTCGATTTTATTGAGTCTACTCGATGGACTCGAGATTTAAATTTCAATGATATCGAACCCTCTATTGATACATCAATAATTCCATCCAGATATCTTTGTGGTTGTTGGACATCTCATGTCCACATTTCGATAATATCGAGTGACCTTTGAGGACATCGATAACAAGGTTCGATTTCATCGAACCACTTGTTGATAAATCGAAAAGGCAGAAAACTTAGAGATTTTTCTAAGTTTGAAAATTTTTTCTAACCATAATCCCTTAGGGGTGTTCTAACCAAATTTAACGGTTTTAATTACCTGGTGTTTTAGAACATGGGATGTGAGGCTCAAGATTTACTTGTGATGAGTTTGGGCACATATTCAGTTGAGGCAGTTTCTTGATCAATCTACCTATAGGGCTCTTCTGCCTAACTAACTCAACGCACTCACTAATTGACAAACTAGGGCACTTTCAAGCTCCAATAGCATAGTCACTAGCATCACACATGATTTCAAAAGGGCTACTCCAATCGGGTGGCTGAATGATTGGTGCATGCTCAATCCAATGGTCTCCAATCACAGATGAGATGGTTGGGCTAATGGGATCCTTGTATTTTTGGGCACATCTTATTTAATGATGGCACTCAACATGCGTGATTTGGCTATTAGGATCCTTGTTTTTTTCGGCATATCTTGTTTAATGATGGTACTCACTTTTTTTGTTAAAAATATTTTCCTCTGAACGTTGTGTCATCTCTTAGCCATACGATGATCTTTAAGGAATTTGGCATATGATAAATTTTATTTTATGGCATCCAACAGAGGGATGTTGATTTTCACCTATTTTATAACCTCTAAGATATCCTAATTATTAGGTAGAGGTTTTGGTGAGGTTAACCTTTATGGGAATGAAGGAACTAGCTAATATTGTTTTTCCAGTTATTTCGCACGTGTAGTGTTGCTAGGCTCATCATCTCTATTAGATTCTTTTAAGTCCTTAGGCCTCTCAGCCCTCATCAGGATAAAAAAATTTTATTGCTTTTCCACTTCTAAAAGTAGTGATGGACTTCTCTTGCTCAACATGTTGAGTCGAAGAGCTAAGGACACTTATTTTACATTATAGTCTTGGGTTAGGTACAGGCTGGGCTAGAAGAGCCACATTCTCCTTAATAGTAAATTGTCTCTCCAATCTTTATATAGATGAAGCAAACATATGGTAAGTGTTGTTAGGTTTAACACGCATGGATTGTCAAATTTCGTAAGACAAAAGTGTTTCAAGGTCAGATCACAAGTATAAAATTACAACTACTCTACATGCCTGAAGATAAGCTCAAGATCGACTTATTATCAAGTTAAGATCAGCACATCTTCTCAAGAAATTGACGCCCATATTCAAGACAAGATCAAGCCAAAGTTCAAGACAAGATGTCTCATATATTTGTTAAAACACAGGTGGTATAACCTTAGAAAGACATTAGGTTTAGGTCCTTTCAAATTTTCATTAAATTAGGTTTTTATAAGTTCTTTTGCCTGGGAATTTGGTCAGCCTATCTTCTGGTTCGACTAGCCTAACTTCCTCGGCCAACCTAACTTCAAGCCCGAACAAAATAACAAATTCTGTTGAAAATTTGGCTAGCCTAAGCTTGAAATTCGGCTAGCCTGAGAAAGTTTGAGTGAAATTCCAGTAATGCAAATCTTTTATTTTTGTGAAAATTCAACCAACTAAGTGGAAAATTTGACCAACCAAATTGTGAAGTTCGGCCAGCCGAATTTGACCTCAGGCCAGCTGAATTTTGGATGGATCTTATCCCACGCGATCCGATAGCTGTTGGAACAAATCCAGTGGAATCTGGCCAGCCGAAGCTACTCTTAGGCTAGGCGAAGTTCCAACCTCTTCGCTTATAAATTGAGTCTTTCTCTCATTCTAAAAATAATGAAAATTTACTATAATCCTTCTGCAAGAGAGAGAGAAACTCAAGTCCTCAGCAAGCTATCTGTTGGTATAACTTATTCAATTCCCTTTATCAAAAGATCTTTTTAATCTTATTCTAAGAGGGTAATCTATACTCTTCTTTAAGATCTAATAGAATTGACTCAAGTAGTATTTGGGTTTTCCATTTATAAAATTTGTAGAACCCTAAACTCTTTCTGTATGATTAAACACTGTGCCATCTTGTAAGTGCCATAGTTTATAGCCCTTTGTATTGTCAAATTTGTGGTACCAAAGACACTGTTATGAAGCTTGCATCTGTGAAGAACAATGCTCTACTCAAGATCAACTTAGTTTAACAAGCACTGTTCACAAGTCAAGAATCTTAAGAAGCTTTCAAGTTCAACCTCATGTTCAACCTCAAGATCTCAAGAAGCTTTCAAGTTTGAGATCCATCAAGACTTCAAGCTCCATTACTTTCTAAGGTCACTCGTCTCTAAAGTTTCAATGTCCTTACTTCACTATTGAGGTATGACTGACCTTAGGTTAACCTTTAGAGTAGGCCATTTTGGATACATAATTCATATATTTTATATAAGTGAGTTTGGTCTGTTCTAAGACTAGTCCTGGACTTTGTTCGACTAGTCCTAACACTGTTTTAACCTGTCTAAACATTTCCTGGATCAGTCGTAATTTTGTTACAAAAATAAAAAAATTTCTGTTAGGCTTCGACTAGTCCTGGGGACTGTTCGACCAGTCATTGGAACAGTGTCGACTGCATCTACAACCAGTCGTAGACCTACGACTCAAAGAACAACGTTGAAATTTAGGCACCTACGACCAGTCAAAGGGAGCCTATGACCAGTTGAAGGAGACCCACGACCGGTTGAAGGAGACCTACGACCAGTCGTGAAACTGCCAAATCTTATCATGCCCGTATTTTCAAATATCGGTTGGTTCTACGACTAGTCATAGAGGTCCTTAGACCAGTCGAAGGTGTGATTTACTCACCTATAAATAGAGCATGAATTTCAAAATAAAATAGGCAATTCAAGTTAATTTAATTCGGTCTTCTGAGAGAAAAGTCGGTGCTCCATTTAAGCTAAGTGTGCATATTTAATATTCTCTTTCTTTAGCTTTGTTAATTGATTTTGTTTCTTACATTCCAATCTAATATGAAAAGAGGAATTGTTGTTTTCCTTTTTCTGGAATAAAAATTAATTAGAGCTAGCCCTTTTGTTTTAATTTAAAATCTATTTAGAACCTAGAACCATTATAAAGTGAGTACTAGACATTGAACTTTGACATTCAAATCTCTACTCTAACTTGGTTCTTCTGGGCTACTACAACGAAAGAGAAAATCAAGTATTTTACAATTTGTGTAATTTACATTGTTTGGTTTTATTTAAGGTTAAGCCAGAAAAATCTCAAAGTTATTGGTTAACTTAGTAGAGCCAGAAAACTCAGAAGTGAGGGTTTTTGAATTGTGTTAGCCCTTTGAAAAAGACACAATTGTGAAGGTTTTGGGTGAACCTATGAAAACCTATTTGATAGTGAATGCTACTATCCCTTATGCGAGGATATTAAGAGTGGAGTAGCATTCTGTGTCTGTTGTTTAACAGTTAGTGAACACACAGGTGAACCACTATAATTCTTTATATTGTGGATGTGTGATTTATATTTCCTATCTTTTATCATTCAGAATTGTGGAATATACGTGTGAACGTGAATGTTGTAATCATTTCATTTCAAGCATAGTAAGGAAATTTGTAATAATTTAGATTTACATTTCAGCATTATATTTTTTCTTTCTCTTTGTTACGTTGAGCTTCAATTTCTCTATTTGTTCTAGAAATAAGGTTGTCCTACCATAAACTTTGGTTTTTGGTGTAAGGTTGTCCTTAAAACAATTTTTATTTCTAATTCTCTATTTTAGGTTGTTTTCCATTCCTATATTATGATTGGTGTATAGTGCTATCTTTTCTTTAATATTCCGCAGTATTTAAATTTAATTTGGCATAGTCCTATTCACCCCCCTCTAGGACATATAGCTTGGCCATTTCACATCTATATTCAAGAAAAAAGTTCTTCTGCTACAAGATTTTACCGTGTCTTCGAATATCCATTTTGAAGATAAATACATTTATTATATTTCATTTTTTAAGTTTTTTTAAGATAGCCTGTGAAAATCTCTGTAGAGTTTTTATTTGTGATAGCCCATGAAAATCACAAAAGGGGTTTTTATCTGTGATAACCTATGAAAATCACAAAAGGAGTTTTTATTGTGATAACCTGTGAAAACCATAAGGAACTGTATCATATTGTTAAGATGAACCTGTGAAAACCTTATTATAGTGAAAGTCAAAATTAAGAGGGTAATAATTTTGGGAGTAGAATAGGTGTGGTTATTTTAAGCACTGAACCACTATAACCCCTCATGCCTTATGGTGAATGCTTTATTCTTTTAGTGGTCGATGTTTATTATTATAATATTATTGTGGTGAATGTTGTAATTCTTTTATCTTCTCTCATTAATTTAAAAGATTGATTTTAAAAATATTCGTGAAATAAGGTTGTCCTACCTAATATTTTAGGTGAAGGTTGTCCTATGAATCATTTAGAATCAAGGTTTCAATACTCAGGCAATTGAGATTTTTGTAATATTTATATATTCTACAATTATTTCGATTATTTGGCATTGTCCTTTTCACCCCCTCCCCCCTCTAGGACATCGCTAGCTCTCCTTTTCAAGTGATATTAAAGCGGTTGCTCTTTTTTTTTTTTGGATTTACCTCCTTGAGCTAGATCCAGAGCTAAAGATAATCGTGAAATAAGGTTGTCCTACCTAATATTTGAAGGGACGGTTGTCCTATGAATCATTTAGAATCAAGGTTCCAATACTCAGGCAATTGAGATTTTTGTAATATTTATATATTCTGCAATTATTTTGATTATTTGGCATTGTCCTTTTCACCCCCCTCCCCCCTCTAGGACATCGCTAGCTCTCCTTTTCAAGTGATATTAGAGCGGTTGCTCTTTTTTTTGAATTTACCTCCATGAGTTAGATCCAAAGCTAAAGATATTCATGAAATAAGGTTGTCCTACATAATATTTTAGGTGAAGGTTGTCCTATAAATCATTTAGAATCAAGGTTTCAATACTTAGCCAATTGAGATTTTTGTAATAGCTATATATTCTGCATTTATTTCGATTATTTGGCATTGTCCTTTTCGCCCCCCTCCCCCCTCTAGGACATCACTAGCTCTCCTTTTCAAGTGGAACTAGAGCAGTTGCTCTTCTTTTTTTTTTGAATTTACCTCCTTGAGCTAGATCCAGAGCTACAAAATGTCAAATTTCGAAAGCTTATCCATTACCATGTCACCTCCCTTTGATGGCTCTAATTATTCATATTAGAAAGCTAGGATGAGAATTTTCCTCAAATCCATTGCTGAAAGCTTGTGGTAAACCACTGTGATGAAATGGATCCCTCTTATGATGGAAATAGTAGCCGATGATGGATCCATATCAATGAAAGAAACCACATATACTTTTTGGACTACTATTCAGAAAAGCGAAAGTAGTGCAAATGCAAAAGCCTTAAATGCAATAACTTGTGCTCTATCGCCAAATAAATTCAAAAGAATTATTTCTTGTGATACAGCTAAATAAGCAGGGATATTCTTAAAACAACACATGAAGGAACTACCACTGTGGAAAAAAAATCTAAAATGCAAATCCTTACAACTAAATATGAGAAAATTCATATGAAAGAAAATGAGTCTTTTATGGACTTCTATACGAAACTAAATGACATAGTAAATTCCATGTAGGGTCTTGGAAATAGAATCCCTGAAAGCAAGGTTTGTGCAAAAATATTGCGATCACTTCCTGAAAGGTTTAATTCAAAAGTTACTGGTATACAGGAATTAAGGGATACAGATACCATGAAAGTTAAGGAGTTAGTTCTCTTCAAACTTATGAGCTAAATTTCAAAGCTCCTAAAATCAAGTCCATTGCTCTTAAATCTTCTAAAACTAATTCAAAGGATTCTAATGTAAATTCTGATATTGAAGAAAATGAAGACGATATGGCTATGTTGGCAAAGAAATTTCATAGAATTTTTTAAAATAAGAAAAGAACGGATTTTCAAAAACCATTCGATAAAAGAAAATGAAATTCAAAATTTTCAAAATCTAAAACAAAAGACACTCAATGTTTCAATTGTTCTGAATATGGGCATTTAGCTTCTAAATGACCTAAAATGATAAATCTATAAGCAAAGTAATGATAGCTACTTGGGATGAATCATCAGAGTCTGAAACTAATTCTAAAACTAATTAATCGGACCAAGAAGATGCAAATGATTTGAAAGCCTTTATGACTATAGCTAGAATCACTTCTTCAAATAATTATGATATGTTTGATTATGAAATTCCAAGAAGTAACTCTGAAAATGAAGATGATCTTCAAAATACATATAATGCCTTATACAAAAAAGTTGTAAAATTGTAAGTAAATTGAAAATTTAAAAAGGAAATTATGCTAAACTACAATTAGAAGTTAAAAAAGTTATTTTAAAAAAAAATCCCATTTTTCTGATTGTTTTGAAAAGACTAAGTTAGATTTGAGTTTTAAAACTTCTGAGTTACAAAAAATTAAATCCAAAAACGAGAAATTAAAACTTGAAGTTTCCTCTCTTCGGGGTTCAAAGGACACTTAGAAATATACCCTTGGTGACCAGAAACTTGAAAAAATTTTAACCTCATCTGGGCAATGTGGTGATAAGTCTAGACTGGGTTATATTAAAAACAACTCTTTGAAATCTAAGGATTCTGCTCCTACCTTTGTAAAAGGAGAATCCTCGAACTCTAAAGTAGAGACTTTAAAAGAATCAAACTACAAAAGGATGTCTTCAAAAATTCAAAACCTTTTCAAGCTTCATATATATATATATATATATATATATATAAAGTGCCAACTACTATAAACATCAAAGGAATAATAACAGAATTTCTCCTTTAGATGATAAAATTGTGAACTTACATAAAGAACTATTGAAATCCAACTCTGATAAGACTAGAATACATAAAAAAAGAGAAATCCTAACTCCCATACATAATAAAAAGTAAGAGATCCTCCTAAACCTAGAATTGTAATGAAATGAGTTCCAAAGGTTAAGTGTGTCACGCCCCAAATTCAGAAACCGGACTCACAGAATTCTCAATCACTGAATCCGGCACCAACAGCCTCCGTAGTACCCCATTCTCTGCTTTCAGCACCCGTACGCCAGCTTCCAATCTTATGATCCTACAAGGAGGATTTTCAATGTGATTTTTTTTTTTTTTTGCAAAGGAGCATAACCACTAGCATAACCAAGTCACAAACAACAACATCACCACATATCTACTATAATAAAAAACTTTAGAGTACAATACATAAAGGGAGAATATAAGAACGATATCAAAGCTCCAAAAGCTCAGCCGCACGCTCCTGCCTTAGCTCGACTACGTCATAGTGTCACCTGCACATAACGATCGTGCATAAGCTTATAGAAAGCTTAGAGGGTGGTGTAAGTGTGTGCGTAAGGTATGTGTCAAGTATGCAATATCAGAATAATGCAAAAATATGTCGGTAAATCCATGAATGATATCAGCCGTACCAAGGCTATACAATACAAGGCTTACATGGTTAATATTATATTCGAGATACAACTCAAGCATATCAATGCTCAAGTGAATTCACATATCAATACAGCTCAACTCTAAAATATCACCGGGGTCTAGTATACTCCACACCAAATTACTGCCCACTAGACGCATAACCATATAAGTGAAAGAGACCACACTATCTGCCTGGCCAGTAGTCGGCCAATATCTACCCGACACATTGATAGTGGACCCATTTATAAGCCAGTCAAACTTAGCCTAGTTATATCCCCTACGCTTGGGTACATAAGGCCATACCCCCTTCCAACCAACCACGACATAGTGGGAGATGCGGCCTAACGATATACAGCCCTCAAGCGCTCATGTATTCACTCGGTCTCGACGTTGGAGGAATCTCCTGGTACCGTAAGGGTTTAAGGACTTTCACCTAGGGACACCCTTGTGCCCCAATGCTAGAACTAAAATATTTTCAGTATCCAATCCTATCATCCTCAATATGCCTGCAAAGGCCACAACCCTGATGTCGTTAGGGCGTACGGTGATCATATCACACAATGCAAGATGCATGAGTCATACTATCCAGTCATACATCAATCTTACGTGTACCGCGTGCTCATGTGAGGTATCTTCGTCTATCAAGGAGTCCCATAAACAATCCGCCCAATGGCATATGCTATGATCAGTCACTCTTCATATCAAGAATACATATGATGCGTATGGGCATGTATCACGATGCTATGCTAATTCAAACTCAGTGTGTCCTATTAGACTAAGTACACTAGCATGATTATCAAATATAGCAGGAGATGATCGGCTTTAACCGGTATGTCACTTACAAGAGTAGGGGCTGAACGATATGCCCCATTAGACATATAGAAGTCTATATGGAATGGTCCATGTTAGACTATCATAACTTACTCTAGTACTAGCATATCATATGTCCTAAGGTGGGGTCCAGGTGGGTCTAACCCATGCATTAAGGTAGTTTCCATACAGTGGATATACCAAATCTGATACCACGTGTTCTTCTATCTACAGCGAAGGGTGATGATGTACTAAACAATGGTTATACCAAATCTAATACCACATATTCTTCCATCTACGGCAAGGGATGATGATGCACTAATGTCAAGGATGGACCTCACACTTGTCTTAAAAAGGAAATGGACGGTATGGATGATATGTACATGTCACGAGGTCCTAGCAAATGGGGTACAAGGGTAGGATACATCTCTCATGGGGAGTGAAGTGGGTATACAATAAGGTAAGTTCATAGGGTGAGCTAACCAGGTGAACAATTGGGCTTCCTCAATCTCTTATCATGAATAAACTGGGCTTCCTTATGGGGCCCATTACATACACAAAGTGGGCTTGGTGGAGTTCATACATTTAGGACAATGTGTCCTTTTAAGTGGATTGGGTAGCTCGTTCAACACCTAAGTGGGCCTTAGGTATGGTCACTGAACTGGGGTAGAACATGTATCTAGGTGGGACACATTGCTATGGAAGGCTCGGTATGAACATAATGTGGGCTCCAATGTTTAGACAATCCTACAGGGCATGGTGGAAAGGTACTAGCATCCATGGGGGGCCAACAGTTTGGGTTAGCCCAATAAGGGAAGATGGGTTAAAATTTGGGTATCATAGTGGGCCCTATAAGGTATGGTTTTCAACGATGGATGTTTACCACCACTGTTTCTATGGTGCGGTCCACTTGGGATTGGATCTGACTCTTAATGGGGCCCATGACCCTATGAGATTTGGAAGAGTGGATGAACAGCATATAAATATCACATATATTATGGTGGGCCTCATAAGGCAGCCCACGGTCCAGAAAATGGATGGACAGTGTACATATAACACATACATATGGTGGGACTCTACTCAAGGCTGGGGTAAAAGAGAGGATGGGGAGATGGTCTTCATGGTGGTCCCTAGGATGGTTCCCAACAGTGGACATTTAACCACTAATATTCCCTATAGTACGGTCCACTTGGATAGAAATCGGAATCACAGTGGAGCCTTCGGCCCTCTAAATATCTAGAAAACAGATGGATAGAATGTGCACATCACTCATGCATGGTGGTCCTCACACATCATAATTGGGTCCTCCACATTACAATGGTCTTACACATCACAATGGGCCTCACACACGGTCCTCATATACATCATAATGGGTAGCACACACGGGCCTCATATACATCACAATCGGCCTCATCACATGAGTCTCATATACATCACAATGGGCCTCACACACGAGCCTCATATACATCACAATGGGCCTCACACACGGGCCTCATATGATGTAGGCGAGCCCGCTGGACATTACAAAGAACGGATTGCCTGGATAAAATACACATCATAGTGGGCCTCACAGCGGCCTACACATATACACTACATGGTGGGCCCCACAGTGCACACACCACATCATGACAAGCCTCATGGATTTGCGTGACTTGGACACATGCATAATAGGGATCCCATGAACCATGTGAATAGGAGACATACATCATGGCAGCTCATGGCGGCATGCATAAGACACATACATCATGGCAGGCCTCATGGACCGCACGCATAAACCACATACATCGCAGTGGGTCTCGGTGTCCAATGGACAGAGTGGACAGTCACAAACATCACTGGTGATCCCACGTCCAGCCCATCTGGATGGTGAGGATACAACACTTCATCAAGGTGGTCCCACGGACGCGCAGTGAGGATAAAACCCATACGTCGAGTGGTCCCATGTCCTCAGATGGACAGTGTGGATAGGACATATACATCACGGTGGATCCCATCGTCCCTGCTGGACGATGTGAATACCACACATGCAGTGCCCCACCGTCCATTACTGGATGATGTGGCAAAAACACATACATCAGGGTGGTGCCACATGGGTGGGCCACCCCCTCCAAAATATAGGGCCCCACCATCCCATGCTGCTAGACGGTGTGGTAAAAACACATACATCAAGGTGGTGCCACGTGGTGGCCTACCCAATTAAGCTGATATTTGTATTTTCCTCTTCACCTGGGCCTGTCCAAAACGGACGGCCAGGTGGGACTCTCTAGTTGTTAGTCTAGCAACCAGTGGGCCCGGCTAGCTGGACAAATGGTGTGGATGGGGTACTCTTATGGTGGGGTCCATGGATCAAGCTATTATTGGTGCTTTCTTCATCATGTTGGCCTGTCCGAAAACAAGCAGTAGGGAGGCCGCCGGATGATCAGCAAAATGGGTCCTGGTTGGACAGTGGGGGCGTCCCAATTTGGTGGACAACATGGCTTAAATACATACATTCATGGTGGGCCACAAGATGGGAAAGAGAGAGAGAGAGAGAGAGAGAGAGAGAGAGAGAGAGCATGTGATGGAGGGCTCCGCCACTATAAGCCCTCCTAGGATTACAATACATACATCAAGTGGATGTCGTAAAACAGGTGGCCCCAATCAAAAAATTTGGTAGAAAACCCTATCCCACCATAAAGATCAAGGCCTAGATGCCACTACAAGATGGATAATAAATAAACATCATGGTGGGGTCCATACAGAATGGACCCCTCATGGAATAAACATATGAATCATGGTGGGCCATTAGCCACACCTTAGGTCCAAAGTGAGATCCATACCATCAATCGGTAGACCCCACATGACCCATCATCAAAATCACAAATCTAGTCCTATAAACACCCACTGATTACACTTCTTCTTAGTTCCTTGGAATGCTAAGTTCCTTAGCTTCTTCTTTGATAGAGGATGATGAAAGTTGAAGGGCTGAGATGAGAGATTAGGGGTAGGAAGTGGGGCCACACATTTGGGTTCTTTTTCTCTCCTTAGAATTTTTCTCACTTGGTTTCTTGGAAATGGTAGAGAATGAGATGGTATGGAGTGAAGGATAGGAGAGAGCGATGGTGTTGTGTAAGAAGGATGGGATGAGATGGATGGTGGTATAAGAGGAGTGACAAGAGAGGTATGGGTTCTATTGACTTTTGAGTGAGAGAGGGATGGGTGTCATGCCTTGTTGGTAAGAGAAGGATGGGCTAGGTATGAGTTGTACTTGACTAGTACTTGATTGATTGATGTGATAGATTGGGTAGAGATTCTCTCAAAATTCACAATGCGTGGTGTTTCCTCAAAATATACGCGAGCCCACAACTCCTAACCAGGATATCTCATTGGCACGCGAGACACAGCGTTGGAACCTCGACGACATCGCAATCATTAGGGTATAGGTTTCGAGTCGAGTCGACTCAGATCTTCGGGATATGACTTCAGGTCGCGCGCAAACGCTGTTTACAGGTTGCAGATTGTCGAAATTTAACAGGGAGAATCGCAGTGGTCTAAAGAACAATACGGACTAGGATACGGGCCTTACAAAGTATGTTGTAATCTACACTACTTTCAAAGCAAGTAACCATTTAAGATGGTACCTGGATAGTTGATGTTCAAGACAAATGATAAGTGATAAGGCTATACTCTTAAATATCAACCAAATAAATGGCAGCTCAGTTACATTCGGAGATGGAAGCAACTGCAAGATAATTGGCCAAGGTAATGTACAACTTCCTAACTTACCTCTCTTTTAAAATATTTTATATGTTGAAGGATTAAAACATAATCTTCTGAGCATAACTCAGATCTGCGATAATAAACATAGCATAAAGTTTTCATATCACGAATGTGAGATAATTAATGAGAAAGGAAATGTAATATTAAATGGTCGCAAAACTTCTAAAAATTGCTATATAATTGATAATACTTGCTCAATAAACCATTTGTGTTACATGGTCCAAACAGATGAGATTGAACTATATCATCAACTTGGACATGTAAATTATAGAGATATATATAAATTGAGCAAAAGATATCACTTACGTGGCCTACCTAAACTATATATAAAAAAAAAAAAAAAAAAAGAAAAAGAAAAGAAAAAGTATGTGGGGCATGTTAAATAGGCAAGTTAGGAGCAGTCACAAGAAAGTGAACTCCTTAGCCACAGTAAGACCTCTTGAACTTCTCCATATGGATTTACTTAGACTAACTAGAATGGAGAGTAGAGGCGGAAAGAAATATTTTCTGGTTGTAGTTGATGACTACACTAGATATTCTTCAGTAGCCTTTTTAAGAGAAAAGTTAGATACTCTTGAAGAAGTCAAAAACTTATAAAACACATTCAGACTAAAAAAGAGTTATCTATGGTCAGAATTAGAGTGATCATGGAACTGAATTTGAAAATAGCAATTTTGGAAAATATTGCAATGATCATGGAATAATGCATGAATTTTCTGTTCTAAAAACACCTCGGCAAAATGGGGTTGCTGAAAGAAAAAATAGAATTTTATAAGAAATGGGTAGTGTGATGCTAAATAGCATGAACTTACCTAAAATTTTATGGGTTAAAGCTGTTAGTACTGCATGTTATATAATTAATCGTGTTTACATTAGAAGAGCTAAAAACAAAATAGCTTATGAACTATAGTTTAATAAAAATTCCACTGTCAAATATTTTTGCACTTTTGGAAGAAAATATTTTATTTTACATGACCATGAAAATTTAGAAAAATATGAAGCCAAAAGCGATGAGGGAATATTTCTTAGTTACGCTTTAAATAATCGAGCATACTGAGTACTTAACAAAAGAACTGAGATTATACAAGAATCAATAAATGTTGTGATAGATAATCGATAGATCACACCCAATCTTAATCAAGATGATAATAATATCAATTTAGTTAATCTACCTGAATCTTCATCTAAATTCGATAATACTAAGTTAAGGTTAGTCAAAGACCATCCGACTAATCAAATACTTGGTAACCCTCACACCGGCATTCAGACAAGAATACAGCTTGAAAATATATGTAATCATATTTGTTTTACTTTCCGGATTGAGCTAGGTAATGTAAATGAAGCATTCGCTGATGAAAGTTGGATAAATGTCATGCAAGATGAATTGTAGCGTCTTAATTCCATATAGCTAATTATACACACACCTAGACATATATATCTACCTCATGAGGAATATAGTGAAATATTAAACATAATAAATTAGTATAAATGGAACAAGTAAATAAATTTTGAAAATAAAATTTTATTTAAGTGGGGTAGATTATAACACCCGAACTTTTCAATACCCGAGTATTGAAAGTTCTTAAGTGTTACCATAAAGTTTAACTTAGCATGTACATGTGTACGATTCTAATTTAGTTATCTTAACCTTACATCTATTCTCCAACATAAATTTGACCATTTGAAGTAATCTTCATCCATAGATCAAGCCATATGACCATTGATTTTAAGACAGGACCATCATATATCTAAGTATCCTCACCTGTCCATCATAACCAACCTCTCGATCAAATATTCACTGATAGATGGAGACATTTGATCGTCCACTCTGATTTTGGACCACCTGATCATAGTAAACTAGCTACTTGACCTCTACATCCATTCATACACTTATCAGATTGAGATTCTAATCCGTTCATCTTATTTACCCATATGAATATTCTTAATCTATCATTAGAATTACAATCTGAGGAACTTACACATATGAACAAGTCACTTGAATCTAATGGTATACATGTTCTACTACTTCATCACTCTAAAAACCCACTTATGTTTATCCATTTACAAAACTAATCATACAATCAACTAGATACATGACTAGAATACTAACCATCAAGTTTACTTATTTTTAATATGTCATCTAACCATCTATTTTGTTGATTGATATATATATTCCCTTAATTAATTTGGTGAATAATTTTTTATGCATAATGATTTAGGTATAAGTTTTTTTGTAAAAATTACTTAGAAATGTACCTATAACCATGTAAAACAATTAGATTTTCGAAAACTCTCATGTTAGAAATAATTACGAAAATGCCATTAACCTAGACCCTTGAATTCTAGATCACACGGTTCCCAAGATCTATTTCATGTGAAATTTTATACCATGCCTATGTATTATAAATTAACCATACATGTCAAGTTTTAGCCCTTAGATCATTGTAAAAGTGACCCAACTGAAAAATCAGCCCCTTAACCGTTGATTTTGGTGCCCATCGAGTGAAGAAACCTCATGGGTAGTTGTAGTAGGATATTTTCCTTCATATGAAAGACTTGAATTACCCATAATATGGACCAAGTGTGAAATATGAAGACCCCACTTTGGTAGACTTTTCCTTAGGCGTGAAATTATCCTTTCAAGGCCTATAACTCCCTATAAATCTGGATCTTCCGATTTAACCACTTCTTTCCATTCATTGCAACTTAAATTTACACCACACTTTAGTCTCATAAGATTACGAGGTTATACAAAATTTAGGCCCCGATCTATAATCCTACACCATTGAATGTTAAAGCCAATTCTTTTCTTTTGGTACAAAATGTGAAATTTTAAATTTAGACTTTTTCCACCATCGATCAACCACCAAAATTTTTCCAACCGTTTGCTTATACTAACTACTCATTTCTGTCAAAATTAGGCCCTGATCATTAAGTTTGGACCATTAATTGAGATCAAGTTTTTTTTGGCACTCATTAGAAGAATTTTCAAGATAGGTCAATCTAAATTTTGGATCACCAAGAAAATTATATACCCTGACTTTATTCAACAACCCTAACGAAATGGACTAATTAGATTTAAAGAAATATCATTAGAAAAGGAAAAATTAGAGAAACTCAATCCAAGTAGGATGTGAAACACACCCCTCACATGCCCACTCCTTTTAAAAGGGGTGTGCGTTCCCCTCTCCACTCACATACCCAATCTCCCAACGTCCAAGGAGAAAGAGAAAGAGAAAGAGAAAGAGAGAGAAAGAAAAAGAAAAAGAAAGAAAGAGAAAGAGAAAGATAAGCTTAGACACTCTGTTCCTTCTCCATATGTATGGTGCAAAACCAGAAAACTAGGCAAAGGCTACGGATTTAATCCATAGCCATAGACCTATGGCTACGGTTTTAGTCTGTAGCATGACCCTAGTCGTAGGTACCGAGCGAATAGGTCTAAAACCTATGGCTACGGATTTAATCTGTAGTCGTAGACTACAATACCTACAGATATTGTCTGTAGCAATTATTTCTATAGCCAAAAGTACCTACAGCTACGGATATTATTGGTAGCTAAAAGTACCATTGGATCTGTAGCAATAGGCCAAATTTAATAATAGCTACAGTTGTCAGATCACCAGCTACAATTAATATACATAGCTATTTCCTAGATTAAAAAAAATTATAATCATTCATTCATTCATTCAATTACCACCTGCATAATCATTCATTCATTAATTCATTCATTCATTCAATTACCACCTGCATAATCATTCATTCATTCGATTACTACCTGCATAATCATTCATTCATTCATTCAATTACAATCAATCATTTATTTAATTACAATCATTCATTCAATAATGAATCAATTACAATCCTTCATTCAAGCATAGAGGACAAACTGCTACATTGCTACTTAACTAGAGAGCTTAGACTGAGGTTGATTACTCAGCGCGCAAAGCTGCGGGAAGAAAATTTTCCAGCCAAAAATTCATATGCATGTTCGATAGTACATTGGTGATTGGATACATGTTGCCAAAAGAAAATGTATTGGTAAAAGAAGCAAAAAATCCAAGTGGCATGGACTGTAGCTGTATGTTTAGTACAAATAGACTAGTAGAGGTAGGAGCAGAACTTACATCTAGGAGGAAAAACCATTGTTAGGTTATAAAAACCTTACTATAAGGAAGTGCAAGCTATACATACTCCCCTAGTGACTTTTGAACCTGGGTTTGAACCTTGTCTAACATCTCTCATATATGAACTTTCAGAACTCCCATGCTGTAAATCTAAGCTACTTGAAGACTGGTGGTCAAACTGTAAAAGACAGATCCACAATTAGCTGATGGGCCAAATAAATCTCGATTGATGCCAATTTAACACCTTTATAACGTCCATGGTCCACCATGACTTGTTGGTGAGCAGTTCTATTTAGATTCCCTAGGACCATTTATTGTTGATCAGTTCTATTTAGATTGAAACACACTCCACTACTTAAAACTCAACAGTCAAAATTTCTAACAACACAAATAACAAAAGCACGCACACATCAGATTGATAGAAATATTGCTAATAGTTTTCAGTTTTATGATTGATTTGAAATGGGATTAGTCAGCAATTATTCATGGGATGCCTATAGAATTTGATTTGCTGATATCACTTTGCAAAATAAGTCCATTCAATTCAGGGCATTATTACTTCTTCTTCTTTTTTTCTTTTTTTGGCAACTTCAATTTTTTCAATTCATGAATCCAACTCATCTAGTCCGTAGTTACATGTTTCTTGTTTGAATCTTCCAAGCCTAACTACATCCCACCAAATGTGCTTATGTGCACGAATTGGAAATAGTCAGAATTTCTTGTTAGTTTGGACTTAGCAGCTTGGTTCATGTACACCCCTAGTTTTATCCACTATCCATCCATTTTGCCATATCATTTTAGGGTGCATGCCCAAAAATGAGGCAGATCCAAGGGTCAAGAAGACCACACCACAGGAAGAAGCAGTGATAATGAGAACCACCATTGAAACCTTCCTAGGGCCCACCATGATGGTTAATTGCCATCTAACCTGTTCATAAGGTCACATAGACTGGATGAAGGGAAAACATAAATATCAGCTTAATCCAAAACTTTTGTGGCCCCCAAAAAGTTTGCTATAGTATGTGTTTAATCCCCAATGTGTGATCCACTTCAGCCTTAGAACCGCCCATTTTTGAGCTTGTACCCTAATATAATATGGCAAAATGGATGGACGGTGTGGATAAAACCCATACATCACAGTGGCCTCAAAGCCCTGTCCATTCCTAGATAAGGAATAGCAGGGGTAGTACCCAATCAGCGTCCCAAAAAATCATGACAGTTGAGATAATCCTAGTAATCCAAATAACTGCCTATCAACAGATGGACTAATGGTGCAAAAGGTGAGCAATGGCAAAATAACAGTCCACATTTAAGGAGTGAGCAATTCAAACTGCAAAAAACATGCCAAAATTCTGTGATCAACTGATCAATGGTTTTGGCAAGTTCTTGACTACTGCATGGAAGACATTTGACCAATGTGGCTTATGAGGCTCCTTGACAGTAGACACATTTACCATAGCTATCATGAAACAGGCCTTGAATATTCAGATGAAAAGCCAATTCAAAATATTTACTAGGCATGGGTCAACATGTGGAGAGATCATAGTCATATAAACCGCCTTGCACCTCTTAGCTTGGCCCAGGCTTGAACGAAAGATATAGAATCTGGGCAGGCTCTTTATATGGGGCCTAAATTCAGCCCTGGGTGGATGCATAAGCCTAAAAATCAAGGCAGAACATGGGACATGGCAGACCAGGCCTAGGACCTAGGTGGACCACCAAGGCTACTGCCTGTGGCCATCCCCATTTAAGAGGTGTGGAGGTTTAAAAGGGCCTCGGTAGGAAAGAGAAGTTACATATTCATCTTTGTTTTCAAATAGATGTCCAGAGAAATGGTTGCCATGAATCTTATGAACTTGAGGTCTTTAAAACCAGTAGAATTTGAATTGCCTTAAAATTTTCAAGGGATGAACGCAAACTGCTGTCTGACCTGTCATGTCATATCTATTCATCCTGTTTGAGTTCATTTATTCTTTCAAGAATCTCCACTATATCATCAATCAGTTTGCTAACATCCTTCCAGAATAGACCTTCCACCAGAATCCCATCACAAGTAAACCTGAAAATCAAAGAAACATTCAAATTCTACCAATTGGATCTATAAGTGCCAATGATTTATTCTCTCTTGCATAAATTTGTCCATACTCATGGTTCATGATCAAATTGTTCCACTCATTCCAAATCAAATTCTTGTATAAAATGGGATAACAATCCGTGCAACATAAAAGAGGCATTAAACAATGCTCAGCTTGAGAAAATCTATGGCATGCTTAGGTTCTGTTTGTACAAGTGACCAATGAACCCGTGATTCAAATCCATGGGGAAGCTCATGATTGATAGCCCATATACTGATTATCTTCCATATGGGGAAATCCCATATTGGTGGTCCATATGCCATATATGGGGAAATCCTATAACTTTTAGTTGTATTGATAGCTCATATACTGAGTATCTCCCATACTAGAAAATCCCATATTGTTGGTCCATATGCCAAATATGGGGAAATCTAACCTTTTGTGGTATTGATAGCCCATATACTAGAATATATCTCAGTCTTCTTTGCACTTTTAACTTACAGAGGAAAACCGCAGCTCTCACAAGGTTGTTCCAGTTTATTTTTCATTCCTCTTACATCAAGGTCTTTGAGCTATATGCTGAGAAATGAAACATCAAATTAAGTATAATTCCCTTTTTTTTTTCAAATGAAAGCTCAGGTATTTTTAAACTAAACTACACCTCTCCATAAATTGGGTTTGCATTGAATAATCAATCCTTCTTCCATTCAAATTAAAATAAATTAACAACTAAAGAAGATCTTACCAAAAGTCATGAAATAAATGAATGAAAATCTCAAATTTTCAGATCCAATTGCCATGCACCCAAACATAGAAGAATTGATCTGTATGTATGACAACAACATATGCTTGAATCTGAAATATGCAACTCCAATCCTCCCACATGCAACATCCACCTGAAAGAATGCGCATAATATCATGCATGAGCAATCAATACAAGAATGTACAAAGTAAAACCATAAAACCAGAGATACTGCACTTTCAGGATCTCCTCCATAATTAACGATCTCATTCAAAAGCCCTTCTCCTTGACAAGCTCAACTGACATGTATAAATTGACTGTGTCAACAAGGGAAAACTAGTTTTCAAATCATGTTAACACAAATCAACAATGATGGAGGGTAAAATGAAACATTCCAAACCTCAATTTGTCAGTGTTACAATGTGAAACTTGGTTATAGAATACAACAAGCTTTGGAGTTCTCCCTACGTTTCCCCAATTTTTCTACTTCTATATTTGCAAGCACATTATAAATTTTCATAGCAACCCCAATCCAATTGTAGGTTAGGGATGCATTAGACCAATTCTAGTTTCATTGTCTTTCTAAAATTCTAAATAATGCATCTATACTTTCATCCTAAACCTCAAGCAAATAAAGAAAAACTACTAGTAAGCCCTCAAGTCTCAGGCAGGAAAGGTCCTTAAATTCTTCTTGATGCCCATCACAAGTTAGAAGTCCAAAATTTCATAATTTATAAAAACATGAGCGCCTCTAACATCCTACACAATTTTTTTTTTAAGTAAAAACCATGATGCCAAGCATAAAATTTCTTAGTGCCTATGGATTAACCATAATGTTTTGCCAGAGTATCAAAGCTTCTCTCTCATATCAAATGGAGATCTTCGATTTTGTGTGGATAGGGGATCAGAATTCCTAATAAAAAATATATAGGCTTGGCACTTAAAGTTAATTTTCAGTCATTTAATAGGCTATGCATAGAAATTAGTAATTGTGAAGTCACTGCTGATGAATAGAATCCAACACAAGCCCAAAGTAATGTCCTAAACAATCATGGATTCAGTAGTAGGAGTACCAAGCTCAAAGCATCAGATTTAATAGAACGGTCACCAATTCAAGCTACAAGAGCATTCTAGTTAAGCAGAAGAACAATTTTGTCAAGGACACCTTTGTTTGTGAGCCAATCATGGTTTATTACTAGTCCATTGTCAACGCGGTTGTAAGGTTAACAAAGCAGATATATGGCAAAATGACCATCCCAATTAGCTGCCTGATCTGTGGCCATGAGGAATGCAAAAAAGGAAGTCAATAATCATTGTGGTTCTTGTATCCTGGACCATTCATCGCAATTCCCACCTAGACTATCCATATTCACCAACCATAAAACCGCATTTACAATGATGAGGGCACTCAACCAAGACCACTTCATGCTGGAAAATGTCAAAGCTTCTGAGGATTTTCAAGGAGTATGAGAAAGATGAACAAACATTTTCTGAGAACAAAACTTCATATCTCTCGTCCACATGTCCCAAGCATACAGTTTCAAATGTCTGACTCAAGAGTCATGTCCCTCAAATAGAAATCTCGCCCCTTATTTCTTTGTTTGTTTTTAGAAACCAAATTTATTAATCATAAAATAAAATACCATGGATATTTAGGAAAACAGGAACACAAGTCTCCACTTAGAATTTTAATTTTCATTCAAAGAACTAAGAAAAAGACAAGGAAGCACTCAAAAGCTTCATGTTTAATAATGAGAATAATAAAATCTCAAATGCCTCAACAATCAATAAGTGAGGATATAGTGCACAAAAAAATCAATTGAAAAAAAAAAAGAGGATATTTATAACAAGATCATCAGGATTTACAAGGACACACAAAAAAGTACAAAATCATAATCATAAAACGATCATATTCCTTGAAAAACCTTTAAAAGCTCAAATGATATCAATTACCAGATGAAACAATTCCTCAATCCATAAATGAGAGAACTGCATAAGTGGAATAAATCAAACTAAATATATGCTTCACTCATCAGAAATTGTAAGCAGAATGCCATACCTTCCAAGAAATCCTTCAAATTCTCCAGAAAAATGAAATCCATTCACAGCTCACAATAAAAATGCTCTAAAGCAAGGTATCCTAACATGAAATCCGAATAAACTAAAATTTAAAATTCAATGAAACACAAATGAAAAATTAATGAGATTTCTGAAGACTTACCTGAGAAAACATCAACGAAACTGCATTATTTCTTCAGAAAATCTCTAGATTGAACTGTAGAGTAGCGTTGATTTCACGACACCGAGATTTCTCTGTTCTATATATTGATTTTCCAGGAAAAACTAGAACAATCACTTTAAAGCGAAGCAAGAAGCAAAAAATGAGCAAATTCTACAACAAATTCAAACAAAAGGCAGGAAAACTAATCTGAAGCTTCGGATTCATGAAAATCTCAATGAAATTACTTTAAACAGGTCATTGAAACCGCTCCTTTTCAAATCTGAACCTTTTTCTATGGAGAATCTCTCAATCTTAGGGCCAAAGAGCATGCATTTTCACATAGGAACATCTTGAAGTCTGTCTATACAGAGATCTTCTTCTCCTTCTCCCTCTTATTCTCCTTCTTATGGTGAAAGGGGGTTTTGAAGATTGAGAGATGGGTTTTGGGAGTTCTGCTGCGCATAGGAGAAAAAGGCGGACTAAGATGGAGAGGCCGAGCGTGAGAGGGAGAGCGAGAGATCGAGAAAGGGCGAGGGACATGGAGAGGTTGAATGCGAGAGAGAGAGAGAGAGAGAGAGAGAGAGAGAGAGATGGAGAGAGAGATTGAGAGATGGGTTTTGGGAGCTTTGCTGCGCGCAGGAGAAAAGGGCGGACTAATTTTGGATTTGGGAGGGCGCGTTTAGTTTTAGGAGGGGCGCGTGATGGACGGCCCACAAATCATTTGGGTTTTAGGATCGTGGGGCCCACCATGATGTATTTTATTTATCCACTCCGTCCATTAATTTTAAAATATTATTTTAAGTATTGATGCAAAAAAACGAGTCAAATCGAAGCTGTAAGAAGACCACACAATATATTAACCATAGAAATTTAATTTTTATTATTTCTTATGGTGTGGTCCACTTAGACCTTTAATCTACATAATTTTTGGGCTCATCGACAGAAATTGTATATCAAAATTGATGGGCAGCTTAGATCAAACAAATATATTACAATGGGCCCCATGGAGCCCCTTAAGCATCATCAATATCTAATAAGGTTCCGATGAAGATGTAGGTTTTAGCTACGGATTAAATCTGTAGTATAATTGCTACGGATTTAATCCGTACCCAAAAACTTTCAAAGTCCGAGCCCTTTGCTTGATTTTTTAGTAATGGTGTCTCCCTTTTGCTCAAGCGATATCGTAATTCATGTGGAAGCTTTTCATATAGAAGCTTTCCTAAATGGATATCTACCTAGGGTTTGGATCTCAGGGTAAGGTGAGGGATTCCTTTAAGCTTACGTTAATTTGAGTTGATGTGATTTATCTTGCCATTTTACATGCTTTCATGTTACTGTGAATCCTCCTTGGTATTATTTGATTTACCATTATCAATTATTTATCCTTTGAGGATTATGGTTAAGGTATAATTTTAATTATATGTGATCTTTATGAATTTATATGAGGTCAAGGATACAAGCTTTACCTTTACCCTTTACCAATTTCGTTGAGTTAACCATTGCTACTCCTCTTTTATTGAGTTAGCCATTGATACTCTTCTCTTTTCTTGAGTTAGCCATTTTTACACTCCTCTTTTATTGAGATATCCATTGCTACTCTTCTCTCTTGTTGAGTTAGCTTATTGTTATTCTCTTCTTTATTATATTAGCCTTATGCTACTCCCTTTTATGGCTTGGTCATGTACCTTAGAATTCCAGAACTCTCGTAATTCAATTTATTTTTTCTTTGGTGCAAGTGATGTGTTAAAGGTATCACAATTAGTAATTCAAATATTTATCGTGGACGTAATACGTTCTAGGTAGTGACCCTCTTAGTCGACGCGTAATTTCATGGGTTTGTAGTGGTGCACAAATTGATGTAAGTAATTCGCAATGCGTGTTACATCACTTTTGGGATTGGATGTCGCAAATAGTCACTCCATGAATAAATTTTCTCACGTAATTTATCCAACTTATGTGTTATGCCACCTCGAGATATTCACATAAATCCACGGTAGCGTTGGACACACCTGCGAATCTCTATAATTATGAGATGCAAGGTGAGTCGGGTTTTCTATGAATTATATTCTACATTATGATGATCACTACGTACGATGAGATGCACACACTTTGCTAGGCATGCATGCATATATATATATATATATATATATATATATATATATATATATATATATATATATATATATATATATATATACACATATATTGATTGTGCATACTGATACCTCTCGTAGTAGTGAAGTACGAGACATATCAAAACCTTTACATTACTTTTATAAATCTCTTGAATTATTGTTAATCTTAAAAGATAACCATCATTATGAGTAGGCCATTGACCCTCTCCAACCATACAGATGATGTAAGTGATGTACAGATTGAAGACCTAGAGGACCATCTGCCTATGGAAGATTATACTGAATGAAGAAGAAGATAATTTTATGATTTAGTTTTATATTTTCGCTACAAACTCAATAATGTAACAACCTCTCATTGAGAGGGCATTTGATAATTTGCCAAATTCTTTTACTCAAATGAAATAACGTGAATGGTTTACCTTCATGAATGTAACTGGATGTGATTTAAATGAAAAAAATATATTGTGTGATTTTTAAGGCATACAATTTATACATTATTAACACACGGAACTCTTGGGCACAAGTATGTACTCGAGCTGCGAAAATTTCAGGATGTTATAGCCTAAGTGTCAAATACCAGTAGACCACGTTTCTCACTGCGTCAAAGTCGATTAGAAAGGGATGTGACCTTATCCACTCAGGTGTAGAGGGCTATTAACTAGGTCAAGTCTGACCAACTCGTGAAATGGGTCGGCTATTGATAAGCTGAGTGGGTATTGCCATACCACTAATGAGGCAGATAGTAGGGTCTTTTTCACTCACATGGTCATGCGCACGATGGGTGGTAGCCATTATTAGAAGTG
This sequence comes from Magnolia sinica, assembly GCF_029962835.1. Classification (NCBI taxonomy): domain Eukaryota; kingdom Viridiplantae; phylum Streptophyta; class Magnoliopsida; order Magnoliales; family Magnoliaceae; genus Magnolia; species Magnolia sinica. The sequence continues at coordinate 48,771,691 of NC_080590.1, forward strand.
TACTAAATCCTGGTGATATTTTCAATTTGAACTATTCTTATAAGTAGAAGGCTGAGGATTAATATGTTTGTGTTGTATCTCTAGCATATGACACTCAACCATATAAGTATTTTATTGCATAGCCTTCATATGGCTAACATCATTCAATGGCAGCTTAGCTTTCCATCATTTTCCACATAATCTAATATATATATTTATATATATTCTTGTCATATGCATTGCTCACACATACACGTACTCTATTGAGCTTCGTAGGAGGCTTATACACATTTGTTTACACTGCAAGTAATGTTAGGTTGTATCAACAGCATTAACATCAGAGAATAAGCCTAATCTTTTGAACTTTTTATTATATTTTATATTTTCCTTTCCAATACTGTACTCAAATATAATAGAGTGGATATGTGATTATAATGTTTTTGTGACTTTGGTACACTTATGGTTATGCTCTTTTTTTTAAAAAAAATTACCATGAAAATTCTCCTTGTGGGATCGCAGGATCGAAACCTAGCATATGAGAGATAGGAGCTAAGAATGAGGTAAGGAGGTTGTCGGCACCAAATTCGGAGGCTGAAAATTTAGTGACCCCAATTCCCAAGTTTGGGGGATGACATATGTTTTTGGACCTAGACCATACCATTTAACAAACGGTTCGAGTCTATCTGTATCAAGTCTTAGTACTCCATCAGGTCCACTAACCCATTTACATCCCTAATTATAACAATAATTTGAATGAATTGATTATACTTAATGAAATTATGAAAACCCCTTTAATCCATTGTACTAATTGGGTTGAATTCCAACACCTACCATGTTTACCTTAAAAATAATCGCTACCAAATTTATGCCCTCAACCATATTGACTTGCCTTTATTTTTTGCATTTTTTTTTTTTTTTTTGTACTCTCAGCAATCTTTCTTAAAGTGGCTTGAGATTTTAATAAAGAAGTATGCACCCTTCTTGGATGTATTTTTTTATCCCTTGGTTATTGTGTTTGAGTTGATCATCCTTCTTGAAATGTGGATTATCTAATTCTCGATTCACACTATTCATGATTAGGTTAGCCTTGGCGAAGATCTCCTATTATTCCTCATTTTTATCACAAAGCCTATATTTCTCTTCCATTCAAAAAAACTTTAGGAGATCCTCTAAAGACATTCTCTCCTCTCTTTGATTTAGAGATTTGCTAGTATCCTTTCATCCAGGTAGTACTTTGGCCATAATAGTATATCATGAAAAGGATTTATCAAGATTAGTGTAATCAGCAATGCTCTATTGAATGAGTACATGTAACTCATGAACTTGATCAAGGCCAGGTTTTTCATCCTACATCTTAAATTTTAAAAATTAAATTATAATAAATTTTTTATTGCTTTCATCTTCTAATGTGTACTTGGCTAGCAACACTGCTCATAATTGCTTGGCAGTCTTCTTTACAATATATAAAGTGTCAAATTGAAAGTTGAAGATATGGCCCTTACATAAGTAGTCATACTCCTAATCTTATCATTTTTTAACTTTTTCTTCCGTGTCATTGTTGAAAGTTAGTGTAGGAGGATCTCTAATGAGCACATGATCTAACTTGAGCATTTTGAGGAAGAGATACACTCTTGATTGCCATCAAAGGTAATTTGAGCTATCGAATGATGTTATTTGAATCAAGTTAGCATGGCTCATGGAAGATATTATTTGTTTTTTTTTTTAAATTGAAAGAGGAGATGCGCATGGAAGAGGAAAAACCTTGATAAAAACAAAATAAAAAATGAGCTTAAGGCGTGTTATAGCATCACTATCTTTAAAGTGATATTTGCTTACTAGTAGGAAAACGTGTTCACGAGAGAGCTGCAAATTCCCCTCTAGGATATAATAAGCCTCCTCTCATGATCCTCTCATGAACTGAAGAAATGTACCTTTAGCATGCAAATATATATATATATATATATATATATATATATATATATATATATATATATATATATATATATATATATATATATATATATAAAATAAAAATCACACCCTAGCACATTTTTTCACCGTACACACCTAACTTCTTTACTTTTTGTAGTCTACGCCCTAACTTCTTTAGTATTTGCAATTTATCCTCTCAAATTTATGTATTTTCTATAGATTTAAATAAATAAATAAGACTTATAAAATAAGAAATGTAGAGAAGATATAGACAGGGGATTGTGATTTGTGGAATTACCCAAGGTAGATTTTTATCACTAAGATGAAAAGGCATATGACTTTTCGTAATGGCAACTTTCTACTATTATTGAATTCAAATTTTCTCCATTTCTCTAAGAGTCATCATGAGTCGCAACCAACAATCACTAAAATCTGGAATCTTTTTTAATTGTTTAATTTTTATTTTTATTTTGCGAAAAAAAAAAATAAATAAATAAAACACACTTGAAACCTTTTAAATGATACGTAGGACACCTAATCAGCAACTCTGATGGTATATACAATGAATAATAATATCGTTGGAAGCAAGCCATGATATAAGAATCACACGGATCAAATGATCCTAAGCCTTTTATGTTCACACTCTCCGCGAAGGACAGGTACGGACACACTGGATTCAGTTGTATGGTGCATGGATTGCCTAAATGCGTTTTTGAGACTTAAAGATGCCACTAACAATATAGGCCTAGATTCTAGGCTTAGCTAGACCTGTAGATTCGTCTTCGGTTGAGGAATTGGAGACTCAACAACTAAGATGATTTGTAGATACGGTTTGTAGTTCAAAATTTTAGGTAAGGACCTTTGAAAGAATGGATTAGGCACTCTTCTACGCTTGCACTTTCAGGAGATTATGGAATTTTTTAAAATTATCAAAGTTCTAGATGACCTTATACTAATTGACCAACTGTTTGTAAAAAAATTAGCTAGTAACCACTACTCAACCCAAACTAACACCAAGGATATCGTTATGACTCACTTGAGTTGGATTAGAGAAAAAAATAACTGAAAAGGAGAAAAGTGGATAGATATAATGCATTGGAATGCAAATAATAAAATAAAAATATTCAAGCAACACTTATTATGGGAAAACCTGGACTGACTACAAGCGAAGCTGACCCGGAACTGTTACCTCGATGCTTAGCTAATCCAAGCAATCTTCAAGGGTCTGCTTCGCCAAATGAGTAAGTAAATGTATCAAATACTCTGAAAGGAGCAATGGCAACAATATAGACTGACTATGCATGGGCTCGGACCACCGACCCGTGGCTGCTAGGCATGGGCTCGGACCATCTGAGCTCATCTCTACTTAACCTCGTAATGTACGAAAAGATTGGCTGTTACTCAACGTTCATAATGTAACTGACTACATCAGTGGCCGCGTGTTCTCTGCCTAGTGGAGGAGATCGTGCCAAGATTGCTAGAAGAGATCACTCTAACTAAAAAGTATAAATAGGGGACTCGTATAGGGAACAGTTACACAATATCTCACACCCAAAGCTCCAACCACACTACTTAGACTCAGAATCCTAGCCTCACTTTAGCATCAGAGGGTCCGATGCTTTACCCAGGGTCTCCTTTATCCATCTTCTGTTCAAGTTTACAGGGCTCAGCGTGATTGCTCGGAGCTCGGTGAGGGTGAACCAGATTTTTGTATCAACAACGCCCAACTCTAATACACTAGGATCCAAGGGTTCAGTAACATGTAGAGCATACAATTAAAAGTAACTTATATTATAAGAACAGGTGTCTGAGAAGGAGAATGTCCAAATGTAAAGATAAAAATAATTAAATGGACGATCAGATAGCTGCCCGTGCACATGTGGATCCTGAATCAAGTCATTCGATCCTTCATCAAGTTGGGACTCACCCACGTCTGGGGTGACTCTGTGATATCTAACTAAATCAGGCCAACGGATTCGGAGTCTAACTCTGACGAGTCGTTTCAGACTGTCCCTAGTCTTAAAACCCAATTACTTCCATTAATTAGAAGCTATCATTCGATTAGATACTCTTGATGTTCACTACTGCTAGGCCATCCATAGATGTGGCCCACTTGGCTTGATGGCCGGATGATCGATCGATATGATGGGCTCTTCTGTATATTAACCAGCTCCTGGAATGGCAACCTGAGTCCACCTATCAATGATTATTATTATTATTATTATTATTATTTAGCCCACTTGTCCCACGATCTGCACATGTACATCTAATATTCGACGTCGACCTTTTCCTGAACATCCTTTTTTCTCAAGCATGTGTGGCCCACCAAAAGCCTAAATTTTAGATCAGGGCAGGTTCACGGTGGCCTTAACCTGATGAATGGCCAGGGTCTTACACTAGTGTGCACGTTTTATTTATGAATGAGGGAGATGTGCTGATACTATGGAACTTGGGTTTAGATATCCACACTGTTGATCTGATGGTCCCCACAAATACACCCAATTCAACGATCCTGGTGACACCATCCGTGGCATCAGCAACGATAATTGCGCAAGAAAAGTCAATGGTCCAAATTCAAAATCCAAAAGGAAAGATGGGATGGCTAAGATCTGTGGTGTTCGTTCCTTTGCCCAATATCTGCCGAGTCCACTTGTCACGTGGTCTATGCGTGCATGAAGAGATAAGGATGAACAGATAATCGCCAACCAATAGATGACATATTCAACGTACTCGCATTAACATCCTAAATGATGAACGTCCCAGATCTTGCACATATTGGTTGCCAGGCGCATGCAGATGGACCCAGCTGCAAATACCATTTCTTCACAGAAATGTTCATCAGCAAACGAGGCTGAGAGAAGCAACTGAGAACAGGTTCTACTCATCTACAACCGGCCATGGAAAGTGACCTGTGCATTCATGCCCATGGTTTGATGATCTACACCGTCAATCTGATGGTCTTCATCGTTGATGGATCATCTCTTGAAATTTTCTAAAATTGGAAATTCCAGACATTTGGATCCAATGTGGCAGTATTTTCACCTTCCATCTCTTTATAGGCCAGGGATTATGGGTTTAAATCCTCCAACGACAGATGCCCAATTCACAATGGGGCCGACCCAATTGACGGTTTGGATGACCTTAACTTAGTCCCAGTGTAATGGAATCTGACACGGCAAACACCTGCACAGTTGATTATGAGCATGATCTTATAAACCCAGATAAGAAAGAGTCTTCCATTGCCGACATCCAATGAGAAATGCCATGTGCACTCTCACACGTATGGATGATTGGAACCGTTCATCATGCAATTCCCACTTTGTAGACACCACATCTCAAAGCTCAGGCAGATCTGTTCATGAGATGGGCCACATGCGTGCATATAATTTTGAACATTGGTCTCTTTTTTTTTACCACTATTTAATTCATACACGTGTGCCGGACGTGATGATAACCATTTCAGCTTCACTATCTAGACATTGAGACTAGCCGCTGGGGATGAGGGGATATGATCTGGCACACAGGCTCCTCATTTCAACGTGTGAGAGGTGGTCAGCTCTCCCTCCTCATGCTTCCGTCGCAAGCAAGAACGGCATCACACTCATTCACCGTTGACATTCAAAAATCTTACTTAAACCAGCCAATCCCCTAAAACTACTTTCTTCACGTAACAACCCCCACCTATCAATGGCTGATCAAACCATCATCCAATCCCTCCATCGCTGACGACACACCCACAAAGATGAGCGGCCCCAACAGCTCTGATGGATTGATGAACACCAACGTGAGCAGCGGGTTGAGCTACGGCATCGGCCTCACCGTTGGCATTATCCTCCTCACCCTCACCACTATCACCCTTGCTTCCTACTTCTGTGCCCGGACCCACTCTTCCCCACCCCACCAGCCTCAAGAGCTCCACAGGCCCCGTCATCAGCCGCCCATAGCTGACAATGAAATGGGCATTGATGAAGCCACCCTCTTGAGCTACCCCACACTACTATACTCGCACGCCAAGATCCACAACAAGGACACCACCTCTTGCTGCTCCATCTGCCTCGCAGATTACAAGGACAAGGATATGCTGCGGCTGCTGCCTGACTGCAGGCACATCTTCCACGTTAAGTGTGTGGACACCTGGCTGCGGCTGCACCCGACATGCCCTGTTTGCCGCACGTCGCCCCTGCCGACACCGCTCTCGACCCCTCTTGCAGAGGTTGTCCCATTGGCAACCTGGGTATGAAGAGGGCATTCTCTTGGATCAGCTTCCTTCATGTGGAATGTAAAAAAGAATAGTATCAATACAATTCATGTTTACATTCAGAAAAGTTCTGCATCTAAAGTTGAAATTGGTGATACTCTTTACAGTAAAAATTCGGTGTCTTTACATTCAGAAAAGTTATGCATCTAATGTAGAATCTGAATGATTAGAGAAAGTGACTATGTGTTTTTAGCTCCTTGATGAGAGACATGTGAGAGATCTGAACCATACATCAGTTGGGCCTCGGACTACATGAATGATCTAGCCCAAAAATCAGGCTGACCCACTCATCAGGCAGATGCTATGTGCAAAACAAATGTACAGTTAAAGCATTTTCTTTTGTCCTTCACTTACTTTGGCCCACCTTGATGAGCAGACCAGACTGATTTTTCTTCATTGCATCTTCATAGTCGAGCATAACCGATGGACAGTTTGGACGTTCAACACAGGTGGCATGCATAGGGGCTGTGCGATAGACACGTGTGGGATTTGCACATCTTGCACATAGAAAATCATCACTACTGCACAGATGTAGATAGAAAATGGGCATGGCATGACCATGGCTTTCACGGATAAATGTTGACGCAACAGACGCATATATGATATTGGTGACTGGTTATTTTTAGTAGAGATATCGTATGAACTTACCAGCACGCAAACAAGTGATACAGAGCACTGTTCTGGTCAGCCATGTTATAGATCATCCATGATTTATGAATTTGCTCCATCGAATGATCTTAATTACAATAAGACTTGTGAATTCTCAGCCCCTAAGGGAAATATTCAGAGCTCAAAACCAGCCAATGTGATGAAAATCTGTAATTGAGATTGGAGGAACAAAATAATACTTGAAGGACAGAGGCAGCTCTGCCAATAACACAAATGCATGCGATGAATTGAATGAATTGATTCAACAGCTCTGCCGGGGAAACCGAGCAGAGCAAATTGGATCGACTGAGAATTCATGGATTATAATCTCAGTTGAATTGTGAACCAGGCAAATTGTGGTTTATCTAATGGTGCAAATTTAAGAAAAACTACCCACGCATCCTATATTTACACTATTATCCAATGGGAAGGATTTTTGGAGCACAACCCATTCATGATGGATGCCACGAGACGAACAGCTTGGATCAAAGAATGTTGGGCCAACCTCTACCATTGCTGGTCTAACTAAAATCTGTATACGGTGTTTTTTTTTTTATTTCTTTCAAAAATATGAATTTATAACTGGACTACAGTTTTATCTTAACATTCTATACTTCCTCTTTGTAAGTATCTGAATAGCATAGCTGATGAAACACATGAAAAAGATGGCTACAGAATTCACAGGTTGCGCATGTATATTTTATATTTTCAGGATCATATACAATCATATGTACTATACCATCCAGTGGGTATCAGATGTTTTCTTTGCACGAGTAACACGTACAAGCCTTGCAACAATACGCGCACACACATTGCAGATTTAGAAAGTAGAAAATGAGAATCCTTAGAACCCAAATTACATTAAGATTGTGAAACTCCCAAGTAGAAACTGTTGGCGTGAGTTGTTAAATCAATCAATGACTTATCGTCAAATCAATCAATGAGTTGTCAATTAAGAGAAAATCAGAAAGATTATATTCGTGATTGTACAACTCATTGATTGATTGTACAATATCTATGTATAGCCAAGAATAGGGTTGCTAATCTCCCTATATATTTGTACAATATATCTATAAAGAAAGATTGAAAAAAATACGATAATAGAAAATTTGACATGGTATCAGAATCAGTCGATTTCTGGCTCTTGGTTTACGTCTAACCCTTGTTCATAGCCTTCTTCCGCCACCACCTTCACATATGGGAGACACCGAAACCCCGACGAAGTCCGGTGACTCCTTCATCGACCATAATACTCTCCTCTCTGAAATATTCACCACAAAAATGGCCGAAGCTCTGTCCAAAGCTCAGGCCTCGACCATGCTTTCTGAACCTGCGGCTCTCCCGATCAGCATCAAGTTGGATGGTTCCAATTATGCTTTATGGTCCAAAGTTGTCGAGATGTACATCTCTGGCAAAGACAAGTTGGGCTACATCAATGGCGAGTTACCTCCGCCATCTCTGACCGATCTGTCCTTCCGCAAATGGCGTACTGACAACGCCATTGTCAAAGGATGGCTGATTAACTCTATGGATCCGGCGTTAATCGGCACTTTCATTTGATTTCCCACCGCCAAAATGGTTTGGGATTCGGTTGCTACCACCTATTTGGATGGTGGCGATACCTCTCAAGTATATGATCTCCGGCGACGCGTCTCACGTCTCTACCAAGTGGGTGGCTCACTGGAAAAATACTACACCGATTTGCAAGGCCTCTAGCATGAGATTGATTTTCAACGTCCCAATCCGATGGAGTGCCCTGCCGATATTGAACGTTATAATAATCTTCTCCAAGAAGATCGGGTCTATGTATTCTTGGATGGTCTTGATGACAGGTTTGACAATGTTCGCAGCGACGTGTTACAGATGCACCCGTTTCCATGTCCGCAGGGAGGCTCTTCACCAGGTGGTGATGAACGCTGGCGACCACACGAACCACCTCCAGGGGCGATGCTTGCTTCGAAAGGCCTAAAGCTTGGACTGTCTGAATCGACTTCTCAACATACTGGGAAATCTTCCTCTAAAGCCCGTACCTCATCCAATGGTCTCAAATGCTCTTATTGTAGCAATACAAAGCATACACGTGAAAACTAATTCCAGTTGCATGGGTACCCCGATTGGTGGCACGAGCTTCAAGCTAGAAAAAATGAGATAGTACGGCTGAAGGCATGGGAAAGGCTGTTGTGGCAGCAGCCGAACCTTATCTCTCTCTCATCCTGCCCACTACCTCACCTAAATCGGACTTCTCTCCTGCGGATCTAGGTAACATCTGTCATGTCTTGCTTAGTCATCGTCATGATGTGGACAGTAGTGATTGGCTCCTCGACTTTGGGGCCACGGATCCTGTGACGTTTGATCCCACAGATTTCTCACGTCACTCACCTCCAAGGCGCACTAGCATTGCGAATGTTAAAGGAGTGACCTCACCTGTCATAGGAGCCGGATCTGAACCCTATCACCCTCTCTTCATTTACCCAACACTCTGCTTGTTCCCTCTTTACCTCACAATCTATTATCTGTTAGCCAAGTTACTACAGATCTAAATTGTGTAGTGCTAATGTTTTTCGATTTTTGTTATTTAGGATATTCTCACCAATGAAATAATTGGGCATGGTACTAAGAGGGAGGATTATACTACATAGAAGATTTCAATTTGGGTCGTGCGCATCACATGTCTTCTACACTTGGTTGTAAGGCTCGACAAATTTGGTTGTGGCATCATCATTTGGGACATCCGTCATTTGGGTATTTATGGCATTTATTTCCTGATTTATTCTCTAATGTGGAGACTTCTGAATTTCACTATGATATTTGTATTTTAGCCAAAATTCATCGTGCTATTTATCCATTAAGTATGAATAAAAGTGATACACCTTTTACTTTAATTCATTCTGATGTATGGGGACCCTCTCCTTTATCTACTATATCTGGTGTACAGTGGTTTGTGATATTGCACCTGGATGACCTAGCTATATTTGATGAAACATAAGGATGAAGTGTTTCATATCTTTCAGTCATTTTATATTATGGTTCAGACCCAGTTTTCCGCTCATATTCAGATTTTCCGCTCTGACAATGGTGGTGAATATGTTAATCACCACTTTCATTCCTATTTTCAATAACATGGTCTTATTCACGAGACCTCATGTCCTCATACTCCTCAGCAAAATGGAGTCGCTGAACAGAAGAATCAGCATATTCTTGAGACTGCCTGGGCTCTCCTTCTAGGTGCTCATGTTCTGACACGACATTAGCCCGATGCTATTACCACTGCCGTACATTTAATCAATCGCCTTCCTTCCAAAATATTAAATTTTAAGACCTTATTACAGTCTCTGTTAGCCTTGGTCTCTCTACCTATGGACCTAATGCTCCCTCCTCGCATGTTTGGGTGTGCGGCATATGTGCACCTCCCTAAGAACCAGCGCACCAAACTTGACCCATGTGCCCTTCGGTGCCTCTTATTGGGCTATGCTACGCATCAAAAAGGTTACCACTGCTATGATCCTGCTACCAAGCGTACCTATGTGACTATGGATGTCACCTTTCTGGAATCCGAACCGTTCTATCCTTCTTCGACATCCACTTCTTCTCTTCAGGGGGAGACACTAGATGAAGAGTTGAATTGGCTGAGTTTTGATTGGATTGAAGATCGGAATGACACACTAATGATTGGCGAGGAATCGACAAATATATCTTCAGGGCTTGACATATCCTCTGAATCTAGAGGGCCTTCGGCAACTGAGCTCACATCATCAGGAGAAGAACTCGAATCCCCCCATCTCTCAGTGCCTGCAGTCCCATCTCCTGAGAATATTCCAGAGGTAAGAAATTTCACTACACCCTCATTTATGAATAACATAAATACGTCTGCTGGGTATACCTTACCTTTCAGGCATAACCATGGTAAGCCACCAATCAGATACTCTCCAGACATTGAAGAAAGAAAGTCGAGGTATCCAATTGCCAACTATGGTTCCACCGAAAAACTACCTGAACCTCTCAAGATATTCTCAAACGAGCTGTCCGCATGTCATATTCCCACTATAGTTCAGGAAGCTTTAGCTGATCCCAAGTGGACACAGGCAATAGAGGAAGAAATGGGAGAACTACTAAAGAATCAAATATGGACCTTGGTTCTATTGCCCAAAGGAGAAAAAAAACAGTCGGGTGCAAATGGGTCTTCTCTGTTAAACACAAGGTAAATGGATTTATAGAACGATACAAGGCAAGGCTAGTCGCAAAGGGATACATTCAAACATAAGGTGTAGATTATCAAGAAACCTTTTCGCCGGTAGCCAAGTTAAATACAGTTAGGGTCCTGTTATCTCTCGCAGCTAACTTGGACTGGCCATTACACTAGTTTGATGTAAAGAATGCATTTCTCCATGGTGATTTTGAAGAGGAAGTCTACATGGATACTCCTCCAAGCTACACAGCATCGATGAAATTGTGTGCAAATTATAGCGAGCACTGTATGGATTAAAACAATCTCCTCGAGCATGGTTTAGGAGGTTCAATCTGGCAATGAAGAAATATGGCTTTCACCAAAGTAATTCAGATCATACATTGTGATCATACATTATTTCTGAAGCACCAACGGAGTAAGGTAACAGCTTTAATTATATATGTCGATGATATGATCATCACAGGGAATGATAAGGAGGAAATCACAAAGCTTCAAAAATAATTAGCAGCCAACTTCGAGATGAAAAATCTAGAAGGACTCAAATATTTCCTGGGAATAGAGGTTGCTAGATCAAGGCGAGGTATATTTCTTTCTCGGCGAAAATATATATTAGACTTACTATGTGAGGTTGGAATGTTGGATTGTAAGCCAGCAGACACTCCAATCATTCAGAACCACAAGCTCGGAGAATATCCAAACCAAATACCAACGGACAAAGGAAGGTACCAGAGATTAGTTGGTAAACTTATCACTACCAAAAAAATGATCAAAGGCTACGGACTATTCTAGCTTTTGGCTACGACTATAAACCATAGCTCATTTGCTACGGCTTAAAACCGTAGATAAAACTGTCAAAACCGTAGCTAAAAGTTAACTCCGCCAGACGTACACACAACCTTGGATACCTCATAAGGGACTCTACGAAGCCCATTAAAATGTGTGTACTCCATCTAATACATCTATCCATTTTTTAAGAGTATTTTAAGGCAGGAACCCAAAAAAGGAAATAGATCGAAAGCTCAAGTGGACCACACGGTAGGAAAGAGTGGAGATTAATCTATTGATTGATGGTGTGGTTCAATTGAACCTTCGATTTGCCTAGAAGTTGGGGTCATCCATTATAAAAAAATATATATAAAATTAATTGATGGAGTGGATATATTGATTGCATCAAGATGGACCCCACGAAGCCCTTGACAAGGTCATCCGTCCAGATCCCGTCAAATGTGAACCGTGGAGGGCCCGTTACGGATTGTACAATGGCTACGGTCATATTAGATTTTAGCTACGGTTAAAAATCGTAGCAGGACCGTAGCGGGCAACCGCACTACCTTTTTCTTTTCCCCCTCTCACGAAACATCCATTTCCCTCCACTCAATCCTATTCCCTCTCACGTCCGACCCTCTCTCTCTCTCTCTCTCTCTCTCTCAATCTCCCACCCCTCTTCTCTATCTCTCTCAATCTTAATCTCACGCATCCCTTCACTACAAGAAAAAACCGGTGATCATGGAAATCACCGGCAGCCATCCAAAAACACCCCTGCTTTTAAAACGTGGCTGCCAGTGAAAGGATGCGATTAAAATAGAAAACCCAAAGGAAATTTTTCATTTCCCTCTCTTATTGCGGGCGCACACTCCCTCCTTTCTCTCTCTTGTCCGGCGCACTTCTCCCTGCCCTCTCCCTTCCCCGATCTCTCTCTCTCTCTCTCCTCTCGCTTGTCCCTTTGCCTTCTTCGATCTCTCTCCCTCCATCTCTCGATCTCCCTGATTTCCCTCCCTCCATCTCTCGATCTCCCGATCTCCCTAAAAGCAGCCATTGATTGATCTCCCGCCAATAGCTGACGAGAATAGAAGAAATCAGAGCACCCAAAGTGAAAGGTACTCTCTCTTTCTCTCTCATTTACTCTTTGAATGGCTAAAAATTGGGCAGCAACCATGGCAGTGGCAGCCATATCCGCCGTTGTCCATGGCCTCCTACATGTTTAAAGAAATGCTTCAACTAAGAATCCCTAGAACAGATGAAATAACCCTGTAATGGTAGTTTCCTAACTGTCCCCTTTCCATTTTGGGGCCTTGAAATCAACCCCATGCATGGTAAATAACATGTAGTGAAGTTGCAAAAAGGTGGGGTTTTTTTATTTATTATTATTTTTTTATATATAGTTTTGGTATTATTGAATAATGCCCACATGGTCTTAAGCTTTATACAACTACAGATACCTTTCCTCATAATGCTACTTCTCTCCCGCTGTTAGCTTTGTAAAGTAGTGTGGGAAGGAGCAGATTGGATTGAATACAAATCTGGGTTTTTTTAAGTTTTTCTTTTGGTTTGAATTGTGTTTGAGTAGTTGGTTTTTGAGTTGTTGAGGTAGGGTTCTTGTTTTTTATGATTGTAGATTGAATAGAAATCTAGGTTTTATTACTTTGTTTTGGTTTGGGTTGTTGTTTGGGAAGTTGGTGTGGTGGGATCTTGTTTTTTATGGTTGGAGCTGAAATGGGTTGTATTTGTTTCTTGATTTTGAGATCTAGGTATTGAAGATTTTAAGACATTGTAGTGGATTTTGTAGTGTTTTGGGGAATTTGTGTTTTGTTTGGGTGGGGAAAATGGCTCCAAGCTTGGATATTTCAGATTGGTGGGTGAAGGAAACACAAAAGGGGACTCCAGTTATCGTTACAATGGAGAACCCCAACTACTCGGTTGTGGAAATCAATAGCCCAAACACTGCATTCCAGCAGGTCGATAAGGACAGGGGGAAGAAGGCCAAGCAGTTTACTTGATGTTCCTGTTCTTGATTGTTTCAGTTGGAGTGCTAAGTGAACTCCATCCTTCTATTTTGGCACTAGCTTAGAATAGATGATCCACTTGTGCAAGATCCAAGTCACTCATTAGGTGATCCCAATTTGTAGCTCCATGGTTTAAAAAATCAGACTTCTTTTGTTTTTGTTTTTTTTTTTTTGTTTTTATTATTATTAAGGAAGCATATGTAGAGTTTAAGCACTTGCTTTTTGTATTTATATTTGACAAAGAAGATCGGACATCTCCTGTGGCAAATGAGGTATTCAAGAAGTTTATCTTTTTCAAAATTAATTAGATAGTTTCTGCCATCTTCGCTCTTGTTCAAAATTAATTTCTCTTGTGTTTATCTTGCACGTGATGTGGGTCCTTCGTCGAAGCAGTATTAATTTGCTGGAGAACATAGGAGCATGGTATTTTGAGGAAAAGTAGGTCTTATTAATTTTCAGGGATGCATGCAACGCGGTATTTGAAAAGGCCTAGCTATATGTCCTAGAGGGGGGGTGAATAGGACAATGCCAAATAAAACTTATAACAGCGGAATTAAAAAGAATATGATAGCCAAAATAAATCACAATGCAAGAAAGTAAAATAACCTCAAAATTCAGATTTTGAGAGGTTGATACAAATGTTGTTCTAAGGACAACCTTACACCAAAAACCTGAGTATATGGTAGGACAACCTTATTTCTAGAAAGATCTTTGTATCAAATCTCAAATCGAAGAGGAATACGAAAATAAATACAAACTGAATTGAAATAAATTGTAATCACAAATGTATTATTCTAGGGACAGCCATACACAATAAAAATGGCAGGGCAACCTTGCTGGAACAACTTTTAAAGGAAATTGAATATCAAGCTGATAAAGGAATAGCAGAAAATAAATTCTAAACTATTACAAAATTCTCACAATGCTTGAATTAAATTATTACAACATTCACCACCATACATACATCCCACAAAAGAATAATTAAAGATCAGAAGTATAAATCATTCAACCACAACACAAGGGATTATAGTGGTTCACCTGTGTGTTCACCAACTGTTAAACAACAGCCACACAGAATGCTACTCCACTTCTAATATCCTCACACAGGGGATATTAGCGTTCACTAACAAAATAGGTTTTCCCAGGTTCACCCAAAACCTTTACAATTGTGTTTTTGTCTGTGAGCTTACACAATTAAAAAACCCCACTTCTGAGTTTTCCTGGCTCTCCTCAGATAACCAATACAACAAGATTTTTCTGGCAAATCTTAAAAGAAACCAAAACAGAAAGGAATTTACAATTAAATGTAAAATGCCTGATTATCTCCTTCGTTGTAGCAGCCCGGTAGAACCAAATCAGAGTAGATGATTGAATGTCCAAGTTCAATGTCCAGTACTCAATTACAATGGTTCTAATTCTAATAGATTTTAAATTAAACCGAATAGGGCTTGCCTTAATTGATTTTGATTCCAAAGAAAGGGAATAACAATTCCTCTTATCAGATTAGATTGGAATAGCAGAAACAAAATTAATTAAATAAAGCTAAGGAAAGAGAATATTAAATAAGCACACTTAGCTTAGATGGAGCACAGAATTATCTCTCAGAAGTTCGACGAAGATTGGCTTGAATAGATTAATTAATTCGATGATTTCTTCTGAGATTCGTGCACTATTTATAGGTGAGCAGATCGCGTCTTCGACTGGTCTAGGGAGCTCTTCGACTAGTAGAAGCAATAATAGATATTTGAAAAATCCGGTGGGATAAGCTCTGACCATTCTACGACTGGTCGAAGGTCTCCTTCAACTGGTCGTAGGTCACGTTCGACTGGTCGAAGGTCTCCTTCGACTGGTCGAAGAACCTGAAAAACATCGCTGGATTTTGAGTCGAAGATTTTCGACTGGTCAAAGATGCAGTCGACACTGTTCCTTCGACTGGTCGAACAGATTCCTGGACTAGTTGAAGCCTAACAGATTTTATTCGAAATTTGTAACAAACTCACGACTGATCGAGGAATTTCTTAGACTGGTCGAAGCAACTCTAGGACTAGTCGAAGAAGGCCTAGGACTAGTCGAAGAACAGACCAAACTCATGTAAAATAAACATTCGATTTATGTATCCAAAATGACTTACTTCTAAGGTCAATCTATAGTCAGTCAAACCTCAACCATGAAGTAAGGACATTGAAACATTAGGAATTAGTGACCTTGAAGTATGAGCCTTGAAGTCTTGATGTAGTTGAAATCTTGATGTAGCTCAATCTTGAAAGTGTCTTGAGTTCTTTACAAACTGCCTTGTACTCTTCTTGAAGTCTTACAGCTTGAGTCATGTCTTGTAAGCAGTTCTTGCATTCAAGATTGATCCTTATACTTATGAGCTTTGCTTGTTGTGAGCTTTGGCTTGTTTATGAATGTTGATCCTTGAGAGAGCTTCACTTATGCAAGGTATATATAACAATGATTTTGGCACCACAAATTTGACAACAGACAGGGATATAAACTATAGCACTTACAATCTCCCCCTTTGTCAAATTAGTGACAAAAGTCATAACCAAGATAAACATAAAGTAAAACAACTGGTTAAAGAGTTATGAACCAGGTCATATAAACTAGCTTACCTGCAAATCAATATTCAATATTCAATATTCAACATTCAACCAGTTTCATTCAACTAGATCAAACATAATCAAACATACTCCCCCTGAGTAACAGAACCAATGCTACTCCTCTCACAATCACATCGTTAAGAACAAACCATTCTCCCCCTTTTTGTCATAATATGACAAAGGAAACAACAATAAAGGAGAACTAAATAAAGCGATATATGAGAGTAAACATGAGGAGTTAGGAGAGTATAGCAAAACAGTGATAGAGATACTCAGCATAGCTTCACATAAAATAAATATTCAGCATAAAATATAGATAGTATCCAACTCAAAATCAGTCAACCAAGTGCTAAGTTATAAAGATATTACAGACCAGAAGTCTCATATAAACTAGTCAGAACTAGAACCAGATGACGGAGCAGGAATAGAGGGATCAAGTTGGTGCATGCCTTTGTTCAATCGCCTAAGATATTTGCGCATGTACTTGAATTGTAAATCATGAGCAACAGAGATGTTTTCCAACTTTACATTTATATTCTCAACTTTATCCTCTAATGCACTCAGACATACATCAACATCAGATGGTTCAAAATCTGGATCATTTGTTGAGTCAGAATCCAGTTCCTCAAAAATGTCATCCATATTAATGTCATCAGCAGCTTCTTCATGACCACCACCACCGCCACCACCTTGATCAGGAAGTAGATCCAACTTCATCTTATTGATATTAGTATTGTTGAAGATCAGATGATGGATAGGTGCCTCATCAACCGGCATATCGACTAACATATGTGTAGCCAATACAGTCATTAAATAGGCAAAAGGAATGTCACTATGACCAGGATGAAGTCTAAACTGAAGAATGAAATGACAGATTAAGGATGGTAAACAAATCTGAGTAACATTGAAAATAGCATGGATAACACAAACCATAAATGAATTCAAGTCAGATTTATTACCCGAACGAGAATACAGATTAGACACAAAGATTTTGTGGAGAATTCTGTATTTGGGTAACAAATACCTTGCGGGGAGCGCATTCCCTTTTTGTGTCCATTGAACATCTATGTTGCACAAGTCTCTAGTGAGCATGCGTTTTTCAGACATTGAGGGTTTATCAGTTAAGTTATAGATAGGAATACCCTCATCATTCACAGGAATGTCCATAAGGGCTGAAATTAAATGACGATCAACGTCAAAAGGCCCTTCTCTAGTAGATATTTTAAAAGTTAAATTATCCTGTGAGAAAGCACTAATACATGTAAACATGGATTGGGCAATGGACTGGTATGCAGGCCCACCCCAATGTAATAAGTTAACCCAACCTACAGCTTCAAGCATAGGAAGGATGTCAAAAAGGTGCAATATGATTAACATCAACAGGATGTTCAACAATAATATTACGTAATCTAATGTCCCTAACATATGATGGATCATCATTGGGAACAAGAAGATGACGTTTAGAGATGATGATTGATCTGGAGGAAGAAGAAGGACCACGGGAAGTAATTTTTCTACCTCTAGAAGCCATTTACAACAAGGATATTAAGGAATTAAGAAGTTGCAAAGGATTGAGAAGTGGGTTTACTCAAAACAGATTTTTCAAAATCCAAACCCCAAATCTCAATGAAATTCAAAATAGAAAGCTTAAAGCTTGAAAAGAAAACAATCTAGACACAAATCTGCAAGAAAAAAGTGATTTGGAACACTAACCTTGAAGAACAAGAAAGATGGGTTCGACAAGTCGAAGCACGGCTCCTTAGAGAAGAAAACCGAAATGAGGAAGAAAGCAAAAATCCCCAAATTTAAGTGATTCCCAAGTTCTACGACTGGTCGTGGGTATCTACGACTGGTCGTAGGACGACTGGTCGAGTATACTCACGACAGGTCGAAGAATAACCAAAAATTCATATTTCTTGCAAATTATACAAAAATTAGAATTCAATCTAGCAAATATATACACTATAATACAAGTAAGCATAAATAATCAATTTAAAATGCACATGCCAAGATCAAATTTCATCTTTTTGAACCTGTTTTTATCGAGAGGTTTTGTGAAAATGTCAGCCCGTTGATCTTCGGTAGGAATATATTCTAGAGATATAACTTTTTCTTCTACTAATTCCCTTTTATAATGAAATCTAATGTCAATGTGCTTAGTACGAGAATGCTGAATAGGATTTTTTGAAATATTTATCACACTGGAATTATCACAATGTAATAACATAGAATCCTGTTTAATTTCATAATCACTTAGCATTCGTTGCATCCAAATAAGTTGTGTACATGCATTACCAGCTGCGATATACTCAGCTTCAACTGTTGAAAGTGATATAGAATTTTATTTCTTACTAAACCAGGAAACTAGACAATTTTCAATGTAAAAACAACCACCACTGGTTGATTTTCTATCATCTAGATTACCAGCCCAGTCAGCATCCGAGTGCCCAGCTAATTGGACACTAGTCTCATGAGGATACCAGAGACCGAGATTTACAGTACTTGCGACATATCTAATAATTCGCTTGACAGCAATCAAGTGAGATTCTTTTGGATCAGATTGATATCTTGCGCAAATACCAACACTTAGAGAAATATCAGGTCTACTAGCAGTTAAATATAACAAACTACCAATCATACTCCGATAAAGTTTTGAGTCAACATTTTTACCATTAGTCTTTTGAGAGTTTCAGGGTAGTACTCATAGGAGTATCGAAATTCTTACCATTCTTAAATCTAACTCTCTTGATTAGATTCAAAGCATACTTAGATTAAGAAATGAATATTCCTTCAGGTTGTTGCTTTACTTGCAATCCAAGAAAATAAGTCAATTCCCCAACCATGCTCATTTCGAACTGTGATTTCATCAAATCTGCAAACTCAGTAGTCAAGTCAGTACAAGTTGATCCATAAATGATATCATCAACATAAATCTGCACCATTAAGATATGATTATTATGTTTTTTAACAAACAGAGTTTTATCAACAGATCCCATTTCAAAATTATGACTTAAAAGAAATTTTGTTAGTTTCTCATACCATGCCCTAGGTGCTTGTTTTAATCCATAAAGTGCCTTTTTAAGCCGATACACATAATCAGTATTTTTGGAATCTTCAAAACCCATTGGCTGTTCAACATAGACTTCTTCATGTAAATCGTCATTTAGAAAAGCACTTTTCACATCCATCTGATAGATCTTTATCTTTCTAAAACATGCAATGGATATAAATAGTCTGATAGATTCAAGACGTGCTACTGGTGCAAAAGTTTCATCGAAATCAATCCCTTCAATTTGAGTATAACCTTGTACCACTAGTCTAGCCTTGTTTCTAATTATATTTCCACACTCGTCAGACTTATTTTTGAAAATCCATTTTGTTCCAATGATGTGTTTATCTTTAGGTCTTGATACGAGATACCAAACATCATTTCTTATAAATTGGTTAAGTTCTTCTTGCATCGCAACAATCCAGTTCTCATTAGCAAGAGCTTCTTTTACGTTAGATGGTTCTATTTGGGATATAAAACATACGTAATTACATATATCCTCAAGTTGTCTACAGGTGCGAACACTGGTGAGAGGGTTTCCAAGAATTTGTGTGGTTGGATGATCTTTAACAGTCCTCAACTCAGAATCAGTCTGATTCGATGAAGTATCAGGTTTATCAATGATTAGTACTTCATCATTATCTAAATTAGAAATTGGCGTGTTTAAGTGATCATCAATGACAACATTAATGGATTCTTGAATCACACCAGTCCTTTTGTTCAGAACCCTATAAGCTCGACTGTTTAAGGAATATCCTAGAAAAATACCTTCATCACTCTTCGTATCGAATTTTCTCAAATTTTCACGATCACTTAAAATATAGCACTTGCTGCCAAAAACTCGAAAGTATTTAACAGTAGGCTTTTTATTGAACCACAATTCGTAAGCCATTTTATTATTATCTTTGCTAGTGTAGACTCGGTTAATAATATAGCAAGCTGTGTTGACTACTTCAGCCCAAAGATTTTTAAAGAGCTTCATGCTATTCAACATGACATTAGCCATTTCTTGAAGCACCCTATTCTTTCTTTCTACAATTCCATTTTGTTGTGGAGTTTTGGGAGCAGAGAATTCATGTAATATTCCTTGGTCGGTACAGAACTTCTCAAAATTGCTATTCTCAAATTCAGATCCATGATCACAACGAATTTTACTGATTTGAGAAGATTTTTCAGTTTGAATCCTTTTGAAAACTTTTCTTACTTCTTCAAGGGTTTCAGATTTATCCCTTAAGAAGACTACCCAAGTGAATCTGGTAAAGTCATCAACTATTACCAGGATATACTTTTTCCTACCACGACTTTCTGTTCTAGCAGGTCCTATCAGATCCATGTGGAGAAGTTCGAGTGGTCTTGATGTGGTATTTGAATTCACCTTTTTGTGTGAGTTCTTTGTTTGTTTGCCTATCTGGCACTCACCACATATTTTATCTAATTTCTGAAGTTTGGGTAAACCTCTTATAAGTTCTCGTTTGCTCAATCTATATAAATTTTGATAATGTACATGTCCAAGACGTTTGTGCCATAAATCAGTCTCGTCTATATGGACTATGTAACATGTTTGATTAAATGAGCTGGATTCGCTAATAATATAGCAATTTTCAGACGTTCTACATCCAGTTAATATTACAGAACCCTTATTGTTTAGTATCTCACAGCTATGATTAGAAAACCGAACACTATGGTTATTATCACATATTTGAGATATACTAAGCAAGTTATGTTTTAAGCCTTTAACATATAAAATATTTTTAAACACGGGAAGATTAAAAAGTTGAACCGTACCTTGGCCTATAATCTTGCAGTTGCTACCGTCACCAAATGTGACTGAACCATCAGTCATATCTTTCAGATCCGTGAATAAAGCTTTGTCACCTGTCATATGCCTGGAGCATCTACTGTCTAGGTACCACTTTGAATGACTTGTTGCTTTGAAAGCAGTGTGAGCAACCAAACAGGTAACTTTAGGAAGCCATTTCATAACTGTTTTGGGTTTAGGAACATAGTTGGTCTTCTTTTGTGTATATTTATAGGAATGACCTATAAAGTTAGATTTTAAGAGCTCCTTGAGTAAATCAACTATCTTTTCAGCTAGTGGATTTCGTTTCTGATTAAAGTTGACATGGCTGCTTCTAGGTTTCTGAAAAAAATTTGAATTTCTAGAAAAATCTTGATAAGTACTTTTCCCTTTTAAGTTTGAGGACTCTCCTTTAACAAACATAGGAGGTGTATACTTTTGTTTAGGAGGTAGATTTTTATCATAGCCCAACCCGGATCAATCGCCACATTTTCTTGATCAGGATAACAGTTTTTCTAACTTTGGATCACCTTGGGCATATTTCCATGTGTCCTTTAGACTCAGAAGAGAAGATACTTCAGTTTTAAGTTTCTCAATTTTAGATTTTAAATCAATAATTAGGGAGTTTTTGAATTCCAAATCACATTTTGATTTTTCAAAACAATCTGAAATTTGTGATTTTTCTAAGACAAGTGATTCAAAATAATTTTCGAGTTTAGAAAACTTTTCTTTTTGAAGTTTAAGTTTGACAGCAATTTTACAACTTTCCTTATATAGGGCATTGTAAGCGTCTTGAAGATCATCTTCATTTTCACATTCACTACTCAGATTTTCTTCACTTGTTGAGTCATTATCTGAAAATGTGAATTTGGCTAGAGTCATAAGAGCTTTAACCTCATTGCCCGACTCAGTTTCAGAATCTTCTGATTCAGAAGAACCTTCAGAATCAGATAATTCATCCCATGTAGCCAACATACCCTTCTTCTTGGGTTTGTCCCTTTTAGGACATCTATTTGCTAAGTGCCCATATTCTTGACAGTTGTAACATTGACTATCTTTCAAAGATTTTCGAGATTTGGGTCTAAACTTCTTTTTTATCATTTGATTTTTGAAAATCAACACTTTTCTTGCTTTTGAAAATCTTGTAAAATTTCTTAGCTAAAAGAGTCATATCATCTTCTGAATCAGAATTTTCTTCTGAATTACATTTAGAAGATTTTAGTGCGATAGATTTACCTTTAGGAGCTTTAAAGTTTAACTCGTAGGTTTGTAGTGAACCAACTAGTTCTTCTACTCTCATATTATCCGTATCACGAAGTTCCTGGATCGCGGTTACTTTAGAATTGAACCGTTCAGGAAGTGAGCGTAATATTTTTGCATACACTTTACTTTCTGAGATTTTATCGCCAAGACCCCACATTGAGTTTACAATGTCATTCAATCTAGTGTAAAAGTCCATAAACATTTCATTTTCCTCCATATGAATTTCTTCAAATCTGGTTGTGAGGAGTTGGACTTTAGATTTTTTGACAATTGTAGTACCCTCATGTGTCATTTCTAATATATCCCAAGCTTGCTTTGCAGTATCACAGGAAATGATTCTTTTGAACTCATCCGGTGATAGTGCGCAAGTAATTGCATTTAGTGCTTTAGCATTTGCACTACTCTCACTTTTCTGAAGAGTGGTCCATTGGTAATATGGTGTGTCTTTCATAGATTTTGAACCATCAACCCCAGTAACTTCCATGATAGGAGGTTTCCATTCAGTCACTTTGGCTTGCCACACATTTTCATCCATTGATTTGAGGAAGATCCTCATTCTGGCTTTCCAATAGGCATAGTTGGAGCCATCAAAGGGTGGAGGCCTTGTGACTGAAAGGCTATCAAAATTTGACATCTTAAATAACTTAAATCGTTAGCTTAGGAATTAAATCCAAGAATAAAAAAGAGCTATTAGGCTCTGATACCACTTGAAAAGGCCTAGCTATATGTCCTAGAGGGGGGGTGAATAGGACAATGCCAAATAAAACTTATAACAGCGGAATTAAAAAGAATATGATAGCCAAAATAAATCACAATGCAAGAAAGTAAAATAACCTCAAAATTCAGATCTTGAGAGGTTGATACAAATGTTGTTCTAAGGACAACCTTACACCAAAAACCTGAGTTTATGGTAGGACAACCTTATTTCTAGAAAGATCTTTGTATCAAATCTCAAATCGAAGAGGAATACAGAAATAAATACAAACTAAATTGAAATAAATTGTAATCACAAATGTATTGTTCTAGGGACAGCCATACACCATAAAAATGGCAGGGCAACCTTGCTGGAACAACTTTTAAAGGAAATTGAATATCAAGCTGATAAAGGAATAGCAGAAAATAAATTCTAAACTATTACAAAATTCTCACAATGCTTGAATTAAATGATTACAACATTCACCACCATACATACATCCCATAAAAGAATAATTAAAGATCAGAAGTATAAATCATTCAACCACAACACAAGGGATTATAGTGGTTCGCCTGTGTGTTCACCAACTGTTAAACAACAGCCACACAGAATGTTACTCCACTCCTAATATCCTCACACAGGGGATATTAGCGTTCACTAACAAAATAGGTTTTCCCAGGTTCACCCAAAACCTTTACAATTGTATTTTTGTCTGTGGGCTTACACAATTAAAAAACCCCACTTCTGAGTTTTCCTGGCTCTCCTCAGATAACCAATACAACAAGATTTTTCTGGCAAATCTTAAAAGAAACCAAAACAGAAAGGAATTTACAATTAAATGTAAAATGCCTAATTATCTCCTTCGTTGTAGCAGCCCGGTAGAACCAAATCAGAGTAGATGATTGAATGTCCAAGTTCAATGTCCAGTACTCAATTACAATGGTTCTAATTCTAATAGATTTTAAATTAAACCGAATAGGGCTTGCCTTAATTGATTTTGATTCCAAAGAAAGGGAATAACAATTCCTCTTATCAGATTAGATTGGAATAGCAGAAACAAAATCAATTAAATAAAGCTAAGGAAAGAGAATATTAAATAAGCATACTTAGCTTAGATGGAGCACAGAATTATCTCTCAGAAGTTCGACGAAGATTGGCTTGAATAGATTAATTAATTCGATGATTTCTTCTGAGATTCGTACACTATTTATAGGTGAACAGATCGCGTCTTCGACTGGTCTAGGGAGCTCTTCGACTAATCGAAGCAATAACAGATATTTGAAAGATCCGGCGGGATAAGCTCTGACCGTTCTACGACTGGTCGAAGGTCTCCTTAGACTGGTCGAAGAACCTGAAAAACATCGCTGGATTTTGAGTCGAAGATTTTCGACTGGTCGAAGATGCAGTCGACACTATTCCTTCGACTGGTCGAAGATGCAGTCGACACTATTCCTTCGACTGGTCGAACAGATTCCTGGACTAGTCGAAGCCTAACAGATTTTATCCGAAATTTGTAACAAACTCACGACTGATCGAGGAATTTCTTAGACTGGTCGAAGCAACTCTAGGACTAGTCGAAGAAGGACTAGGACTAGTCGAAGAACAGACCAAACTCATGTAAAATAAACATTCGATTTATGTATCCAAAATGACCTACTTCTAAGGTCAATCTATAGTTAGTCAAACCTCAACCATGAAGTAAGGACATTGAAACATTAGGAATTAGTGACCTTGAAGTATGAGCCTTGAAGTCTTGATGTAGTTGAAATCTTGATGTAGCTCAATCTTGAAAGTGTCTTGAGTTCTTTACAAACTGCCTTGTACTCTTCTTGAAGTCTTGCAGCTTGAGTCTTGTCTTGTGAGCAGTTCTTGCATTCAAGATTGATCCTTGTACTTGTGAGCTTTGCTTGTTGTGAGCTTTGGCTTGTTTATGAATGTTGATCCTTGAGAGAGCTTCACTTATGCAAGGTATATATAACAA
This sequence comes from Magnolia sinica, assembly GCF_029962835.1. Taxonomy (NCBI): domain Eukaryota; kingdom Viridiplantae; phylum Streptophyta; class Magnoliopsida; order Magnoliales; family Magnoliaceae; genus Magnolia; species Magnolia sinica. The sequence continues at coordinate 48,796,865 of NC_080590.1, forward strand.
TTATTTTGGCACCACAAATTTGACAACAGACAGGGATAAAAACTATAGCACTTACAGTATTTGCAATGCATTCTGATTCACCATCGATTGCTCATAGGTAAGGCCCTTTGATCCTTGAGCATTACTCTTTAACCTCTCTTTATGTTGATGTTCTTTCTGTTAATTTGTGTTGATTTATGATTTGGGAAGAACCCTGTTTGGTTCTGGTTGTGGTGGTTATCTTCTTCCTCTTAATTGCTCTTGGAAGGGTTATGAGATGTGATTCTATCTGTTGGGAGTAGATATAAGGTACTGATCCTAAGGAAATGTATAGTTTTTAGAGGATCTGAATTCCATGAATTTTGTATTGATGGTGTGGTGATCCAATTTATTGAATCCTTTGGGAAAAATAAACCATTTTGTTGGTCTACTGAGTCATGCTATGGATGGAAACGTCATGAAGATTATCTCATTTTGGAAGATAACCAACCCTCTAATTTTGTATCAATGGTGTTCAGAAGAGAAATTCTAAGTGAGAAGGTAGACATCTGGGTAAGTCAATCATCACCCCGTATTTTATAAGAGACTAAGATCAGTCTATCATTTTTTGAATAATTCATGTTAATGGTGTATTTTAATTTGACATTATCTACTTAGTATAATACATTCCTTTTCTACATGGCTAGTAGATTTTGCATATGCTGCAATTGCCTGATTGTATACTTTACCAGAAAATATAACACTAAGAATTACATGGAAAATCACAATAGAGGAGATCAATTGCTTTAAGTTACTATTTTCTGTTTTCTTCCGTTTCTTGCTTCCACTTTCATCACTAACATCTTTCTCATTCATGACTTCTTGCATATGATTAAAATAGGGAAAAAATTATTGTGTTGCATGATTAGAAATTGGAAAAATCTGAATTTTTTGTGAATAATATGGCTAAGGTTCGTAACATCTGCTACCAAGTAATAAAAATTGACTAAATTGAATCAAACAAAAATAGAATAAACTGGATTTCTCTAGAAAATCCCTCATTTGAAGCTAGGTATAAAAAAATGGTTATGTAACAGTAACAGTGGGAGCTCATTACGCAATAACAGGGTTGTAATGCCTGATCTGAAAATAAAAAAGGCTTGTAATGAGCCTGTAATGGCTATAACAGGTTTGTAATGGATTAATAATGGGGGCAATATTTTTTTTTCCTTAATTTTTTTTTTTTTGTTGTTGTTATGGCCCCTATTGTAATGTCCATATGGCCAGCCGTTATGGCGGCTGTTACTGTTACCGTTACCGAATACTTTTATTTGAATCCTCACCCAAGTGCACGAATCAAGGTCTTGTAGGGTTGTGACCATTTAGTAAATGGTACCAAAATGCATGCTAGATCCTAAATCATACATTATCTACCTTGGGTAGGATATGAGATATGAGACCTTTTAGAACTGTTGTTGGCAATGTACCTCCTCCATATTTTGCATTTAGAAGGAAGTCTACTTATTTTCTTATCATAGTGCATCTGAGATCCTTGAAACCATCTTACATTAGAAACATGGAATTCTAATTTAGTTGTTTCAATTTGAATTTGAAACTACATCAATTGAAATTTAGTCATCTACTCTTTATTGAATTGAATAATTGTAAATGAATTCAATCAAACATCCAAACATGGCCTAACTTTCATCCATTGAAATCCAATTCCTAATAATTTGAGATCTTTTAATGGTGAGGAGTGTAATATCACATATGATGCAGGAAATGAATTCTGCGACAGATTTCATGGTAAAAAGAAATCTTAGATTCGTGATAATTGCTTAATAGCAATCATATCCAAGAAATGAGTGGAGTTGTAGTCTTTGGTGTCATAGTTTCATGAATTACCATAATATTGATGTTCCTGTTTCATTGAATTGGTCTCTTATAGGAGTGACATGAAATCCCCATTGCTCCAACTTCTCTATTTCTATAAATACTAACTTCAAATTTTTGTTCTCAAGCGAAGGGCTTTGAAGAAGTTCCTACCTAAATAGTCTCAGTTGCCATTGTGTTGTCAGTGTTCTTAGCTAGCTTGCGTCATGGTTCTGCCCACTGCAATGAATGCTACTCAAGGTGAGAACCACCATTGTGTTGCCAGTGTTGCCACTTATGGAATATTTTCATTGATGGAAATGAAGTTCCTGTTAGAAGCTGTATTTTCATTGATGTTGGCACTCTATTTTTGAAATTTTCTGTTTGGTCATTTTAATGGTTTTGAGAAATCGAAACCCATGTAAATAGAATAAATATGAAATCTAATTACAAGGACAATGGAGAACTCCCTAACTAAAATTTCTTATTTCAGGCACTTGTTGTCCTCATGCATGATATGGGTCCAAACTGGGAGCTGATAAGTGATGCTATCAACAGTACCCTGCAGTTCAAGGTGAAGTTGTATTTGGATCTTTTTCTTTGGTTATACTAGGAACACAGTAACTTATAGTGATCTAAGGGAGCTAGAGCATTTTCTTAGTATGGAGCATAGTAATTTCGTATTATTTACGAATTACTGGAATATGAAGGACAGCTTATTAAATGTGTTGACGCACTTAGCCGTAATGAAAATGATACTATTTAATAGTTAGAAAATGAATTTCCAATGGTGGAAATCTAAGGAGCAAATTGTATGCTGAATATTTGCCGCTAGAAGTGCAGTATGAAGACATTATTATAGTATTTTTAATGTCTATTTAAAGTCACAAGCCTCACATTTATTTTGGAGCTCATAAAAGCTTTCTTTGTCAGATATTTGAAATATTTAAAATTGAATTTTTAGGAAGTAAAGATATGTAACTAGGCCGCTGTAATGATTTAGTGCAAATGATTTAATTTCATTTTTTAGGAGGAATGATGTCATTAGTGGTGAAGTCCAAGATAGAAGATTCCGTCAGATGCAAAGTTGTTGATGGAGGTGAACTTAAGTCTAGACGGCATTTGAATGTTCGAGGAAAAAGTGCTACATTTCCATCTATTACTGGTGAGACTTTGGGATGCATCACATCATATCCTTCTCAATTTTAGGAAACTTGCCGTTGTTTTTATTGCTTCCTTCCCAATGGAAGGTCTTAATTACATGATGAACTTCTATTGTTTTGCAAATGCAGATAACTATTTGATTTGATTTGATTTGCTGCAAAAAAGGATTGGGATGACATTAAGTTCGGGGTTGAAAATAAAGTAGACTTTTATGTTGTTTCCTTTGTCAAAGATGCGAAAGTGGTCCACGACTTGAAGGATTATATCCGAAGTAAATACTCAACACAAATATCTATTTCTGATGGTTGTACAATTAAATTCTGAATGGCATTTTTGGTTTGGTTGAACAATTTATGTTTTGTCAATGTCCTTTGCTATCGTTTCTGCAGGTTGTGGTGCAAATATACATGTAACTGTTAAAATTGAAAGTGCAGACTCCATACCAAATCTGCATTCTATCATTTCTGCATCTGATGGAGTAATCAACTTAATCATTCCATTGTCGATCTTAAAAAATGCTGCTAAGTTCAACTTGCTGATTTATCCTTGAACATCTCCAAGACTTGAAATGTTTTGACACTGCTATTTAATTCAGCACATTGATTTAACTTCTTAACGGTTGAACCTCTTTATCATATTTTATAATTCTCAACTACTGCAGCTTGCATCTAACATGTCTCATGTCCTATTCTGCTTCCTTTTAAAGAATCAACTTCAGCTCTCTTTATTGGCCAAAACCCTAGTGTTGGCAAATTTTTCTTTATTTTCTCTGATAGCCAAGAGTCAACTTTCTTGAAATATACACACAAATTACACCCTTACGACATATCTATGGATCGAAATTCTTTACCTATCCAAAGATTGTGCATTTGATGGTACATTAATATCTGTTTGAGTCAATGTGTGCCGCATGTAGATTTTCTGAGTATGGAGCATCATACGCACCCTGAGTATCATATATCTCCTCACAAGTGAAACAGAGAAATGATCCACTGCTATCAAAGCAGAATAACTTATATTACTCTTAGTTGCACTGGGTCACTTTAATAGCACAATTCATCGATCTAAGTTGTTCATTTGATCAATAACATATTCAATGAGCTACTATGCAAAAATCACAATTGCGAACCCTGCTGGGAACAAAACTCTAGTTCTGCCTATGCCTGCATTTAACGTCATCAATGGAGGATCACAATTTCGTGAACCTTGCTGGGAACAAAACTCGGTATGCATCTTCTTCTCCTTTTCTTTTTCTTTTTTTTTTCTTTTTTTTTTAAAAAAAATTTATTTTAATCTCGAAATGGTTTCACTATCAACCTGAATTTTGTATCAACCTAAAATTTAGTTGGGTTGGGTTGGGTTGCATATAGAGGAATTGCAAAGATAGGGTTATGTTCCGCACAACAATGGTAACAGATTTTCTATATATTAAATACCATTGAAAATCCTTTTGCAGATTTTCTAAGGAACAATTGAACAATGGAAGTTCTTGTTCCAAACTGACAGTTGTTGTTTAAATATATCTTAATGTTGTTGTTGTATAGAACAATGGTAGCAGATTTTTGAAGTGTGTGGAACAGTTGTTGGGGTATGAAGGGTTTAGTTGAACAGTTGGTGAAGGGTTTTGCAGATTTTCAGCTTTGTTCTTTTGCTCTTTTTTCTTGAATTTGACGTTGGGAGTTTAGAATTTCAGGTCCTCAGGGAGAGCGATTGATTCCGATGTGATCGTTAGTCTTTCTTCATGAACTGGAAGTGGGTATTTGGAATTATAGTTTTCTTTTTTTCCAACAGAGATTTGAATTTTAAATGTGTTGCTCTTTCCATGTGAATCTGATTTTCTTGAATCTGATTTTCTTCTAACATCTTTCTTACTGCAGATGGGATGTTAAGAAGCCTCAAATCATGAAAAATTCTGTCACGATCTTGTCGAATGTAGGTCTTGGAATGGCCATGTTCCAAGTGCGTCCATTACATTTTCAGCTCAATCTTCAAAACACACACAAACACATTTTCAGCCTCTTACATATAACGTCATGACATGCAATTTCTTCCATTTTGTAGGATGAAATTGATTTTCAGCCATGTGCAGTAAGCTTTCGAATCAAAGCAAAGTTGAGAATAGGGTGTTAGTTGATGGCAAATTGATAACCAGTACAGGCACATCCATGGAGTTTTCACTTGCAATTGTTGAGAAGCTATTTGGCTGCGAGAAGGCATTGGATCTTGCTGCTAATGAAAACTTTAAATAGACATATAACTATTATGTTGGCATTGTACTTTTGTTAATGGAAATGAATGATTGTATATGATTAAATGAATGAATGATTGTGTTTGATTAAATGAATGAATTATTTTGTTTGATTAAATGAATGAATGATTTAGCCATGAAGTATTTTTCCATTTTAGCTTATATGAGTTATCAGGGTGTACTACAATGGTGAGAGCTGCCATTATTTTCTAATTTTTTTTTTATTAAAATAGGCATCAATTACAGATATTAACCGTATCCCTTTAGCTGAAAACCGTAGCTCTTGCTAATTTCAGGCTTTTACTATGGTTCTCATTCTACTTTTAGCTACAGATATAATCCATACCTGTATAAAAGTTACAGCTACAAAAAATATTGCTACGGATTTAATCCATACCTATTGTTTCTATAGCTGCGGCTACTAACTGTACCCTTTTATCTGAAAACCGTAGTTGTTGCCGCTTTAAGCCTATTGCTATGGTTCTCTGTCTACTTTTAGCTACAGATATAATCCGTAGCCGTAAATACCTTAGCGCTACAGAAGTAATGGCTACGGATTTAATTTGTATCGATTGTTTATATGGCTACGAATTTTATCCGTAGCTATAGATTTTAGGCCTATGGCTACGGCACCAATGGCTATGGTCGTGCTACGGACTGTAACTGTAGCTATAGGCCTACGGTTTTTATCCCTAGCCTTTGCCTGTTTTTATGGTAGTGTATTTACCTCTCCCATACTCATCCAGATATTGCCTACGCATTGAGTGTAGTAAGTCAATTCATGCATCAACCTAGTAAGGATCATATGGAGGCGGTGATTCGAATTTTACGATACTTAAAATCCTCTCCGGGAAAAGGGCTTATGTTTTTCAAAAAATAACCATCTCAGAGTTAATGGTTATATAGATGTAGATTGGGCGGGGAATACCACAGACATAAGATCCACCTCAGGATACTTCATGTTTGTTGGAGGGAATCTTGTTACATAGAGAAGTAAGAAGCAAAAAGTGGTGGCATTATCAAGTTCTGAAGCAGAGTTCCATGGAATGACTAAAGGACTTTGTGAACTCCTGTGGCTCAAAAGACTTCTAACTGAAATTGGGTTTGCTCCTACATCCGAGATGAACCTCTTTTGTGTTAACAAGGCAGTTATCGTCATTGCTCACAATCCGATCCAGCATGATCGTACCAAACACGTGGAGGTTGACAAACACTTTATCAAAGAGAATCTCAAAACTAAAATAATTCTGTTTCCATTCGTGAAGTCCGAAGACCAACTGGCGAATATTCTTACAAAGGCCGTATCAAGCAAGGATTTCTATAACTCACTAAACAAGTTGCGCATTGAAGATTTGGATGCTTTCACTTGAGGGGGAGTGTTGGCGTGAATTGTCAAATCAATCAATGAGTTGTCGTCAAATTTATCAATGAGTTGTCAATTAAGAGAAAATCAAAAAGATTATATTCGTGATTGTACAACTCATTGATTGATTGTACAATATCTATGTATAACCAAGAATAGGGTTGCTAATCTCCTTATATATTTGTACAATATCTCTATAAAGAAAGAATGAAAGAAATACGATAATAGAAAATTGACAGAAACAACCCATTGGTCATGCAGGCAGTACTTCCAACATAAATAGGTTTTGATTAGTGCAAGTACATGATGTGGCTCCTTTCCGTACACTTGGCGCATACCTCAAATCCCAATTGCCTAAGTAGTGGGACCCACTGCAGATTGATCCTGTACAGATTGGACAATCCTGAGTCCCAACCTCCAATTAATGGAAATTCTTTGACGTATCTGGACTGCTTGCCACAATCCATTTGTACAGTCCATCAGATGTCTTCCAATCGACCAGTTAAGATCATATTTTCAGTCTAACTTTTAGGTCATAGTCCATCTACAATAGGTCCAACTATTTGGGTGGTTAAGATTTGATATGATAAGGAAGCCTCAACTATATCCTAGCAACGGGCACAACCATAGCATATCGAAAACTGATAAACTGAGTGGCACAAAACAGGAACAAATGCAAGTGTAGCAACTGAATGCTAAAAATATAAATTACTTTAAGGCATGATGGATTATGGAATCTCAAATTTTGCAAGCGGATGAAGAATCCAATATAAAATATTCATGCAAAGATGAACATGGAGCAGAAGCAACAGGAGTGGCACCACATAGAACATAAACTATTTCAGAAATCAAAGCACTTAGGAAACATGAAATTCTGAAGCAGATGCAACGTGTTCAGAAGACCCATCCAACTGAATGCATGTAGGAAGCAGGCGCAAGTAACAAGAAGCAATGTTCGAAATATTGGTATCGCACAATGTATCGCACCCTTTGGACACAGATACGTATTAGTTATCGCATGGAATATATCGTTTGTATCATGTAATTTATCGCACTTTTTGGGAAACATGGGGAAACATTGGGGAAATTGTTGAATTTTTCAATGAAACTTCAAGGATTATTTAAAAAGATCCTAATACACACTTTTATTTCATAAAATCTCAAAAAAGAAGTGGACATAATAGGTTTCCTTTGAATGGGGTCTTAAGTTATGCATTGTTCACTTGAACTAAGACAACTATATTCAGTATCCACCCCGTCCATCCAATTTTTTCATATCATTTTAGGACATTATCCAAAAAATGAAGCAGATCCAATAATCAGGTGGACTATACCATAGGAAATAATGGTGATTGACCAATTAGTGGGCCACAAAAGTTTGGATGGAGCTGATAAATGTTTTTTCTCTTCATTGAAACTTATGTGAAGTTATCAACAGATTAGGTGCCTAATAAAATATAGGAAAAATCAAGGTGCACCCTAAGAAGTTTTTAATGGTACCATGTTCAACCACCATTGTTTCCTTGAGTATAGTCCACCTGATAATTGGATCTTCTTAATTCTCGGGATCGTGCAGTAAGATGATCTGAAAAAATAGATGGACAAAATGGATACAAAATACACACGTCAAGTTGGGCCCCACAGTAGGGGCTATACATTTTTTAATCCACTCCCGGCACCATATTGGATCTTATTGTACTGAGTAAACTCTGTTGGGCCCACCATAAATGTACATGGTTTATCCACGCCGTCCATTTTTCAGCTCATTTTAGGGGTTAAGCACAAATTTGAAATATATCCAAATCTCAAATGGACCATACCATAGGAAACAGGTGGACTTTCCACTGTTGAAACCTTCCTAGGGCCTACGGTGAAGGAAAAGAACAAATATCATCCAACCTGTTCATAAGATCACAAAGACATGGATGAAGGAAAAGAACAAATATCAGCTTGATCCAAAACTTCTTTAGCCCCAAGGATTTTTCAACGGTGAACGTTTAATTCATATTGTTTTCTGTGGTGTGGACCACTCGAGTTTTGGATATGCTACATTTTTTGGTCTCAAACTATAAAATTATCTGGTAAAATAGATGTATGGAGTGGATAAAATACATGAATTACAGTAGGCCCCACAGATTTTACTCGGCACACTATACCATGCAATCCGCTTCCCACCACATTGGCCTTCACAGAGTTTACTCACTACATTGTACCATGCAATCCACTTCCCACCACATTGGCAAGACTAGCGCAGTTGTACGGACGGCTCAAAGTTATATGGGCCCATGATAACATATTTATTATATCCACACCATTCAACTATTTAGAGAGATCATTTTAGATCATGAGCTCAAAAATGAGTCATATCCAAAGATCAAGTGGACCACACCACAAATAGTAGTGTGACAGTGATTCTCACTGTTAAAACATTTGTAAGGCCCACCGTAACTTTTATTTTCCATCCAATAATCTATTCATGAGGTCACACAGACCTAGATGAAGAGGAAAAACAAATATCATATTGATCCAAAACTTTTGTGACCTCAAAAGGGTTTCAATGGTTGACGTCTAATCTCCCACTGTTGTTTGTAGTGTGGTCCACTTGATCTTTGGATCTGTCTTATTTTTTGGCCCAAGCCTTACAACAAGCTTGCCAAATGGACGAATGGTTTGGATATAATGTATACCTTATGATGGGACCCACAGAACTTGGTGACATCAATACACCAGTCAACTCAGTGGTATTTGGGATTCAGGAAATACGCTGAAAACCAACATATACGCATCAGTACAACCCTCGTTTATTGTTGCATATGTAAAAAAAATAAAAAAATAAAAAAACATCATATAAGTACTTACTAAGAGAAAACGTCTTTTCCCAACGGTTGTATATTATTACATGCACCCACTTATATGCATTGGGAGCTTTAACTATGATGGCCTCTTTCATCAACTGTATGGACGGATACAGTGACCCCATCAATGGATTTGTCTCATTGTCCACCATCCTCAACACGACATAAATGGGCTTTAGAATACCCACAACACCACGCACGTGATCCCAAAATGAATTTCCCAGCACCAGTTCCTCGATGTGGTAGGTCACTTTCATCAACCTCTTTTCCATTCTTCGTAATCATGAGAGGCGAAAAGCTCTCGTAACCCCTATTTGTGTTTTAAAAGGCTACTTAAGGCGATATAATTTGTGGCAAACCGCGTCGCCCCGAGGCGCACTATATCCCCACTACACCTTTCGCGCATCGTAGTTAATAACCAGGTGTGGTTATATACGAAGTTTATTATGAGTCGTGCATTAGTAATTACGGTCTTCACCGACGACCTATCTCCGATCGCCTCCAGCATGAGATCGATGCAATAGGTTGCGCAGGGGGTCCAGTACATATGATACTTGCGTTGAATATCCTTCTCCGCCTTGACAAATGCACTCCCATTATCCGTAACAAACTGCACAATGTTTTTCCTCCCAACATCTTGCATGATGTTGTGCATTAGTTTATAAATGTAGTTAGAATCTTTAATCTTACTACTCGCATCTATAGACTTTAGGAACACCACCCATCCCCTGGAATAGACCATAAAATTTATGACTGACATCTTCGTCGGTCCGGTCCAACCGTTACACATGACAGTGCAGTCGTACATCTCTCATGGCTGCTTATACGAATCGACGTATGTCTTAGTCTCTGCATGTTCATCATCCAAGTACTTCCCCATGATCTGTACGGGTGTGGGCGGCTACACACCCTCACCCCCACGCTGCACTTCACTTATCATATTTTTGAAGTGCGGGCTTGCTGTGGCATTCACGAGGATTTGATCGTATATAAAAAAAACTTTGCTATAAATTTTTTAACTTTTTTCCTCACATCCCTTCCACTAAACATCTACTTTATTTTCTTCCATGTCCCTCCTACCTCTTTATACATCCTCGGATCCGAAGGTAGATCCGGCACCCGCATGCTACTACTCCTGCCCATGCCCCATATTCCTACCCACATACTACCCTCCCTTGATCCACCCCTAACACTCTCCACTGCTCCACTCCCCCCACCATGCTCATGGATAGACCCCTCAAATCTAGGCCTACTCGTGTCCCACCTCCTATCCTGATCCCTCTCCCACTGATCTCGCATGGACTCTTAAACTGCGCGTCTGTAATCGGGATCATCATTGCCATCGAGATCCACTACATCCTCCTCACCTACATATGGTGGCCGCCCCAACTCCTCCCTAATCTCCCTCTCCCATGCATGTTGTTGACTTCACATTTTTTTCAATATGGTCCTCATCTCTTCTCGCACATCCTGTGGGCACTTAGGGCAATCCACAATATTGCGATACCCTCCTGCTAAATGCTCCTTTAAGCGGGTTACCCCACCACTCCTCGATACATGGCCACATAAATTACAAATACTCCCGAATCGATTATCGAGAATGGGTCGACCGTACGTCCACCCTATATCAGGTTGTTTCCCTCCTCTTCATCCCGACATATTTTGTCTGTAAAATAATATTTTATCTATTCATTGAGATTGGATAGAGCCAAAATCAAATAGATCCACCACTCAGATGGGCCGCACCACATGGAACAATGAGAATTGATGCCAACAATAGGTTAGTAATTAGGGGCCACCATGATGTGGACCTTTAATCAAAGCCGTTAATCAAGTGTAACTCACTAAAATAAAGAAAAGGTACAAAATTCATCTTGATAAAAAGAAACTCAGGTGGGCCTCACAGCGTGAATTTATCAATTTGGAGGAAGTTTTACATTGTTCCCATTGGTGTGGCCCACAATAGTTTTTTAATCAGGCTTATATTTTGTATGTACAAATCATCGAATGAACGGTGGATTTTACATTTACAGCATGTTTTACCCTATAGAGCTGTGACTGTTTTATTCCCAGCATGTTTTCACTTCATACAGGTGTGTATATGAACATATCAACAGGTCGGATGGAAAGTAAATGACATGGTGGACCCTGAAGTGATGTCACCAAGTTCTATAGGGCCCACCATGATGTATGTGTTGTATCCACACCATCCATCCATTTAGAGATATCATTTTAGGCCATGAGAAAAAGAATGAGTCAGATCCAAAGCTTAGACCCCACCACAGAAAATAGTGGAGAGAGTGACACCCACCATTAAAAATTTCTAAGGGCCACGAAAGTTTTCGCTCAAGCTAAAGTTTGTTTTTTCCCTTCTTTCATATATGTCTTAACTTATAAAGAGGTTGGATCTCAGATAAACATCATAGTGGACCTTAGGAAGGTTTCAACGATGGGCGTCCCTCTCCCCACTATTTCTGTGGTGGGGTCCACTCCAGATATGGATCTGACACATTATTTGTCTTATGCCTTAAATTATTAAGCCAAATGGATGGACAGTGTAGATACAACACATAGGGGCCCCACAGAACTTGGTGGCGTCAATTCAGAAGCCAGTCTGGATACGCAACATGTCAGTATCTAATCCGCGTCCTACGTGGGAGAACTCCCCCTGACACCAGCCACGGTCGGTGCTCTGTGGGCCCCACCATAATGGATTTGTTTCATCCATTTTTACGGATCATTTTAGGGATTGATAAAAATAATTATAGGGATATAAATCTCAGGTGGACCACACCACATGAAAATAATAATGATTGGATATCCACCATTTAAATCCTCCTAAGGCCCACTGTACTATTTATTTGACATCTAATCTGTTAATTGGATCATAAAGACCCAGATGAAGGGAAAAAAATAAATATCAGCTTGATCCAAAGATTTTATGGCTCCCAAAATGTTTTTAATGGTCAACGTTCATTCAACACTGTTTCTGTAATGTGGTCCACTTTATATTTCGATATGCCTCATTTTTTCTCTCATAACATAAAATGATCGATAAAAATAGGTGGATAGAATGGATGAAACGCATACAACATGGTGGGGCCCCTAGAGCACCAACCACCAGCTATTGGCTGGTGCCCATGGGAGTAGCCAATCCGTTTCCTCCACACGCGGCTCACTCAGTTCCCCATGCTTACTGTGTAAATTTTGTGCGGTGCACCATGATTTATGTATTTTATCCACTCCATCCATCCATTTTACCAGATAATTTTAGGGCTTTAACAGAAAAATGAAGTATATATATACCTCAAGTGGACCACACCACAGGAAACAGTGTGAATTGAACAGCTACCGTTGAAAATTTCTCTAGAGCCACATAAGTGTTGGATCAAGCTTGTATTTTTTTTTTCCCTTCATCCATGTCTGTGTGATCATATGAATAGGTTTGATGAGAAATAAACATGACTGTGGGCCCTAAAAAGGTTTCAACAGTGGAAATCATTATTCTATTTCCTATGGTATGGTCCACTCGATCTTTGGGTATGATTAAATTTTGGGCTCAGCCGTTAAAATAAGATGGAAAAATTGATGGACGGCGTGGATAGACCACATACATTCACGGTGGGCCCAACAGAGTTTACTCAGTACGATAATAGGTACTGAGTAACTCAGTACGCAATCCGATTTCCTTGTTGACCGGGCGCAAGCGACGTCACCAAGTTTCGTGGGTCCCACCATAATGTATTTTTTATATCCACACCGTCCATACATTTGAAGAGATCATTTTATGGCATGAGCCAAAAAATGGGTCAAATCTAGAGCTCGAGTGGACCCCACCACAGAAAACAGTGGAGAGAGTGACGCCCACCATTACAAACTTATTGAGGGCTACAAGAGTTTTTGAAGAAGATGATATTTTATCCGATCCGTCCATCCATTTTATCAGATAATTTCAGGGGTTTAGCCCAAAAATAAAGTATATACAACGTTCAAATGGGCCACACTATAGAAAACAGTTGAATTGAACATCTACCATTGAAAATTTCTTGAGGGCCACAGAAGTCTTAGATGAATGGATCAAGCTTATATTTGTATTTTCCCTTCATCCACGTCTGTATGATCTTATTAACGGTTTGGATGATCAATAAACATCACTGCAGGGCTGAGAAAGGTTTCAACGGTGGAAATCAGTATCACCACTATTTCCTGTGGTATGATCTTAGATTTTTCTAAAATTTGGTATCAACCCCTTAAATTAGATGGGAAAATGGATGGACGGCATGGATGGACCACATACATTAAAGGTGGGCCCAAGGAGTTTACTAAGTACGATAAGAGTGTACGGAGTAACGCACCACGCAATTCGATTCATTTTTTACCCCCATCCGCACCCCTCTCTTTCACTTTCCCTCTCCTTCACACACGCAAGGGTTCCATCCCCTCAAATCTCATTCCAAAAGGAAGTGTTCCTCGATCCGGCCTGATTCCTCGCCAGAATCTCTGAGAAAGCCCCACACACACGCTCCAATCAGCGAAAAAAGAGGGAAGTTGAAGAAAATAGCGAGAAAAATCATCGAAGAAAGAGGAAAATTGTACTTACCTATCGAATGGCCCACCTCTGATCACCGTTACAACCAGGTATTCTCCGATTTCTCTTCTTTTTTTTTCTAATTCAAATTTTTTTGCTTCTCCACAACCCGGATCGAATTTTTATGGTCTTTGTGAGTGGTTAGCTACAGTGCAACTAGTGAGTCCCCTGCAATCCACCCATGAGTGTCCGTGAGTGCGTTTGTTAATGTCCGACAATAATGGAGGAGGAAATCCCGCGATATCGATGATATATTATGCGATATCGACGATATATCGGCCGATATATGGATTCTGGGTATTTTGGTATCTTCCAGGGGTTATCGCGAGGGTTTTGTCTCGCAGGGATACGATAATGATAATATCAGCCGATAGTATCGATATTTCGAACAATGTTTAGAACAATGCAAGCCTACAACTTAAAAGTTTCAATGGAGAAGAAGGCAAAGGTATGTGTCACAGGAGGTGCAGGCTACATCGGTTCTTGGCTTGTTAAGAAGCTCCTCGACAAAGGACATACGGTCCATGCAACTCTAAGGAACCCTGCTCTCTCTCTCTCTCTCTCTCTCTCTCTCTCTCTCTCTCTCTCTCTCTCTCTCTCGCACACAGACGCACACATGCAAAACACACACTCACATCTACGATGTAGATGAGTATGAACAGGCAATCCGCGGTTGCGAGTATGTTTTTCACCTCGCTAACCCCATGCAACACGACCCTCACAGCACTAAGGTTTGTGCTGATGAACCTCTCTCTAATGCAAGTAAAACATTTTCTCCTCTTGACCTGGTTTGGATATAAGGAATCATGAGTGAGAATTAATCTCTTCAATGACTGTATTTTCCAGTTTTGGTTTCATCATTGTATATAAATGAGATAAAAATGCATTAACTGCCTCTTAAAAATGTGTCATATCCACGGTGGACCATCTAAACCGTCCACCTAATAGGTCCTCTCTGAAGTGGACCATGGTTAAAAATTACGATGAAAAGATTACCAAGCCATACCAAAGTTGGCCTTAAGCTGATAGAGAAAATGGTTAATGCTGGATATCCCACACTGTTCGAGGTGATTTCAAATGGTTCCCAGGCCCCCTTGATGGACAGTCGGGATTCATTACCCACTGAACACGTGTCGGGTCACCAATTAACGTGCCGATGCAATGCACTGGATATTCTTCGTCCACTGTACTTTGAAAGGGAGTTTTTACTAGTTTTTTTTTTTTTTTTTTTTGAATTTCCCTAGGCCCACGTGAACCTCTACATGATACTCTGATTTGGAGGATCGAGGAGCTCGGTGGTTCTGGGAGTGGGGATATCCACACCGTCCATCAGTTTTTCCGGCTCATTTTATGGTTTGATCTCCCGAATGAATCAGAGATCTAAATCTCAGGTGGCCACACCACAAGAAACACCGGTGATTCAACGCCCACCATTAAAACTTCTTGGGGGCCACAAAAGTTTTGGATCAAGCCACTACAAGAAATTTCACTTTTACCTACGAAAAATTTCGTAGGTAAATGATATTATTTCGTAGGCAAAGAATTTTACCTACGAAATATTTCGTTGGTAAATTCGTTGGTAAAAAGCCGTGGCTAAAGACTTTTACCGACGCAAAAATGTCATCGTTGGCAATGGAAAGACTTTTACCAACGAAATTAAAAACTTTGTTAAGACTTTAGCTACGAAGTGTTAAAACTTTTCCCTACGAACATTTCGTAGCTAAAAACTTTGTTAAAACTTTTACCTACGAACATTTTCGTAGCTAAAAACTTTGTTAAAATTTCCACCTACGAATTTTTTCATAGGTACAAACGGTGTTAGGACTTTTACCTACGAGCATTTTCGTAGCTACAAACTTTATTAAAACTTTTACCTACGACATGTTTCGTAGGTACAAACTGTATTAAGACCTTTACCTACGAATGTTTCTGTAGCTATAAACTTAGTTGAAACTTTTACCTACGAATTTATTCGTAGGTACAAACGGTTTTAAGACTTTTACCTACGAACGTTTTCGTAGCTACAGACTTTGTTAAAGCTTTTACCTATGACATGTTTCGTAGGTACAAACTGTATTAAAACTTTTACCTACGAACGTTTTCGTAGCTAATAACTGTGTTAATACTTTTACCTACAAAATTTTGCGTTGGTACAAACGATGTTAAGACTTTTACCTACGAAAGGTTTCGTAGGTACAAACTGTGCTAAGACTTTTTACCTATGAAATTTGACGTAGGTAAAACTGTTGATGAAACTTTTACCTACGAAATGATTCGTAGGTAATAAAATGTGAATGAACCTTTTACCTGCGAAAAAATTCGTAGGTAAAAATGTCGATGAAACTGTTACCTACGAAAATTTTCGTAGGTAAAAGTCTCTTTTTTTTTTCTTTTTTTTTTTGCAAAAATTCTTGTTATACACCTGTTACAATATATTTCATTATATTCATATTTTCATTTTTCCAAACAAACATAAACTACATCCATCCAAACACAAATCACATCTATACATACATAAATAGTCTTATCCACATTACATTCATCCATGCACAAATACATATAAGTTTAACATTCTTATATAAAATAAATCATAAATAAAATATGACAAATCACAAAGATGAAGGCGGAGGTGGTGGGGCATCGATGGGTAAGCATGCAGCGAGAACCTGTAATATCTCCTGCATCCATCGCTCATGCTCCACCCGCATATCCTCCATCCTCCTCTCTTGCTCCTCCCTCTGCCTCTCCTGCTCCTTCTGCCTCTCATGCTCCTCCTTCTGCCTCGCCAGTTGGTCTTTGATCTCGTCGACGGCGCCCCGTAGATGTTGAACCTCTTTCTCTGCGATATTAGCTCGGCGTATGGCGCTCTCGCCAGCGACGGATCAGCTGGATGCAACTCTAGCGGGTGCCATGAGCTTGGCACCATGGCCAAGCCCACGCACATATCCAGAACGTGTGCCAAGCACCTCGCTCAGGATCTCTGGCTCACTCCGCTGAGTACCATCGGGAGTGGGCTGACTGCGTATGGCGTCCATCGCCGCCTGTGATGAAAACATGAATTTTCATAACAAATAACATTATTATAATTCAATGCAATTAAATTTTACAATGTAACAATTTTTACCCAATTCTCGCTGGCTGTAGGATGTACCCAAGATCCCGTCGCCTGCCGACAATGAGTCTCTCTGTAGAAGTCTACTGGTCCGGGCTCCTGTCCAGTGACGGAATCTCGCTGCACAATCAAAATGACAATAGAGCTAATATAAATACATGGAAAAATATATCAACTTAATAATAACCAGTAACTTCTTACCATGTCGCGACGAAGTTGTACAAATGACTTTGAACCGGCTATGTGGTTCACTTCCAACTTTCCCCTGTTCGCAGAATTTATTTTGCTCCTCTTCTGAACACATTATTCATAATATATTATTATTAATTGCGAATTTAATTGTTACCTTAAGATATCGTAAATATGTAAATATTACCTGAAAAGACTCAGACGAAAATCTCTCATAGAGTATCCGCCAATCGTCAATGGTCACGTGCGGCGGTGCGGTCAATACGGCCTCCTCGAGGCTCCTGCACCGCTTGTACCGCTGGTGTAAATCACTGCGGTATTCCTTAAACCGCTCCTTGATCATGTCATCGACGGCATGGGAAATGTACGGAACACTCAAATCCAAGATAAATTTATCCTGTAATTTTGTAAATAATGGATTAAGGTAATAAACTTATTAAGAAAATAACTTAACCATAAATGAAAATTTACAAAATAAAATTTAATTTACAAAATTTTACCGTAAGGCGCTGACGAATGTGCTGCCGCACATCATCTGTCACGTCTACCCAACGGGGGGTGGTGGTAGGGATCAGAGATCGACATAAGACACCGACCTCCGATGTAAACAATCTGGCATTGTCCCCAACAGGTCTAAGGCATGGACATTTAAATAGATTATATGAAAGCATACTATCCATCTAACCTTGAACTGTCCAAAATGGGACAATTTGAGCGATTTCTATGCACCAAAAACACACTTTATCTATGTATGGCCCCATAAAAATCCTCAAACGGGTAACTAATTATCTAACTTACAAATCACAATTACAAGTCACAACTATAAACTAACTAATCACAATAATAATTTAAGACAAAAAAATGTAATATACAAGTTCATTAAGGTTTGCAAGGATCATTTTAGGCAACAGAAGGCAATGGAACAATATGCACATTGACAGAGGGCAATGGATTTACTTAACAACCCCAAGAAAAAAAAATGGGATAAGCCCCATCGGGATGCATTGACATTCCAAATACCAGCCCTCCTATATCCAATCCTGAAAAGGATGTAACGCCTAAATTAGGCCCATCCACTCATTTAGCATGATACGACAGTATGGACATTAGACAGCTAATGGCATTATTCATTGTACTGGTGTGGCCCACCTCATAAGTTGATCAGCCTAATTTTCTTACCATGTTATCATCATCATGGTGTGGTCCACCTTTTGTGGCAGCTGGATATTCCACGTATGTCAAACGTTGACGTGTACATATGTATCTTGTGCCTTAAAGGGCTGTTTGAAAGCATGTGCCTACTGGCGCAGAGGGCTATATATATAGAAGACCGAAATGCATGTGCCTACTGGCGCAGAGGGCTGTGTGGGGCCCAGAGATATCCCTGACAAACCCACTCCCTCCTTTAAGTTTTTAAAGACCACAGTAGGATAGTAGGGAACTGGATTGTGTAGGGTGTAGATATTATGAACAGGTTGGATGATAAATAAACATTACCGTTGGGCCTATAAAGGTTTCAACGGTGGAAATTATTATCCCCACTGTTTACTGTGGTATGATTCATTTGATCTTTGGATATTCTCCTATTTTGGGCTCAACCCCTTAAATTAGATGGAAAAACGGATGGACGGGCTACATAGACCACATACATTCAAGGTGGGCCTAACTGAATTTACTCAGTCCGGTAAAAGTTGATCAACTTGATGCCCCCACTCTAGTTGGACCATCAAACGTGTAAAAAATTATAAGAAAAAACTCCAAAGCTAACTGATTAGGAGAAAGGACGCCATCACTAATCATTAACTTATTATCGTATTAAATTAATAGATTATACTTTAATAATTACGGTTCTTGGATCCATTTCGTTGACGAAACAAAAAGGCAAAGAGCAAAAGAACAAAAGGGTAGTATTATTGCCTATCACACGCATGCCATTTTCTCTGTACACGTGCATTAAACGTACCCCACCCCAAAAGGCCCAATTTGTGACCCTCTTTGAATATGGGCCAGACCCAGTAATCAAACTGAATGAAAGATCTTAACCGTCTATTTGGTGGCCATAGAATGGATGGTTAAAAGGAAAAACACTCAATATTTACAGAAAATTGTTCACTAATCAGATGGTTATAATCCTCCTACCAACTTTTACATTTCTTCTGTACCCTACCATGGTGGGTTCAATGATTTGGACGGTTGGGATTGTGGTATGTATAGACAAAATTTGCAAAAGGCATTATCAATGATAAATCCGCTCCCATTTATTTGTACTACAAAAGGTCCAATCAATGATCTCGATCGTCCATCATGTGTATCTCACCTCTGATTGTTGAGTCTCTTAAAAGTCACTATGATCTAATGATCCTAACCATCCAATCAATCTAAAGAAAAAAAATGGATGGCCCAAACTAATATAATAAAGTACATTGAATGGTCAAATAATGTTTATGAACCGATCATCATCTGTGACCTACTTTCGATTGTTGATCCCTCCCAATAATCAGTTGATGAGGTCAACTTTGACGATGGGAAAACACAAGTATCAGCTTCATCCAAAACGTTTGTGACCATAAGAAGTTTTTAATGGTTAATCACCACTGTTTCCTGTGATGTGGGCCAACTGAAAGTTGGATCTAGTTCAGGATGTACATATTAGTCATTTTGATAATGTTAAAAAATTAGTCATTTTGATGTAAAGTTGGTTTGCTTTCTTTGCATATCTTTCGGGCTTTGAGGAAGAGAACGAGAGGAGCTTAGATAAAGGGTTAGGATTTTTACCTTTCAAGCTTTAAGGAAGAGAACGAGAGGAGTTTGAGTTGGAGCCCCGATCACGAGTCCACGCCGAAAATTGGGTTCCCGATCACTGAGAGGAGAGAGAGAGAATGCGAGAGAGACTGAGGTGGCTACTGACAAATATTAAATCAGTAAATTTAAAAGTGTAATCTAGAATACGAGTAATTAACCTCTTTCAAACACATGGCACAGAAGACATGCACCGGTGATTATTATTATTATGTAGTGAATTGAAGTCTTTGTTAATCATATGTGGGCCCACCTGGGCTCTACATGTAGATTTGCACTGAAATAATGTTATAGAGAAGTTGTAGTGGATCATGACTCTTATTTAGTGATTGCTAGTTGTAAAGGGAAATAATGTAATATATGTGATGGACACGTCCTTTGGATACCATACATCGGTTTTAAAGACATGTTGCAATCTCGTGGTGCAATCTCGTGGTCTATCACATGGTACAGACAACAACGATTGCTTGTGCGGGAAAATGATGTTTTGCAATAAAATAGACAAGAGGTTGTACAGTACCTTCAGATTCTCGGCTTATTCTATGATGTTGTGTGTGGGGCCCGCCGTGATGTAGGGTCCAAATCCACTCCGTACATAAGGTGCATCTCTTCAATTTAACACCGTTTAATAAAAATCAGGCCGACCCAAAACATGTGTGTGTCACTCCATAGGATAAGGCTGGGACATTGACACCCACCATTAAAACATTTCAGATTGTGTTTGGGCTCCACCGTGTTTTACATATGCCATTCAACCCATGAATAAGATTTATCCCATCCAGATGAATGAGTACTCCAAAAATCAGGCCATTTCAAAACTGAGGTTGGCAATACCACTTGGTTTTACAGGTTTTGGGTATGATTTTACATGTTGTGGCCCCACCAACGCTTTAGATTGGTCTGATTTATTTGGATCTAAAGAGGACGTGAGGATTGCATATGATGGAAATTTCGGTGCCGGCACTTATCATTGCACGATGCCATTTGATGAGTCCAGTTCACAAGATAGACCAGATTTCTCTCTGAGATAAATTGCTTACTGCACAACACAACTTTTAATGTGTAGAACTTCTTCATGCCCACCATGATTTTTGTGTTTGATTCACACCGTCCAACAATTTTTTAAGATAATTTTAAAGCATGATCCCAAAAAGGAGTTACATCCAAAGCCCAAGTGGACCACACCACAGAAAAAATAGATTGATACAGTCCATCCATTTTTTTCTCATATCTTTTAGGGCATGTGACAAAAAAAGAAGAAAGGGACTGAAGTGAATTTAAAGATGATGTATGTCTCACGCCCTATTCAATTTCAACGCTCACTCACCATACGATCAGGTCAGATCATGAGGAGGTGGGCCTACCAAGCCAACTGAAAATTGTAATTCCTCTTTCATTTTTCTAAGTTGAAACTCAAGTGAAAATATATGTACCTGAAAAATCTTCACTCCCATGGACTTGAATTCCTGTAATAACTCTAGCCTGGAAGTGTTGTTATCATTGAAGGGGAGAGGATGCGTGAGAGAGAGAGGGCCGAGAGAGACAGAGAAAGATAGAGGATGCGCGAGAAAGGACCGAGAGAGAGAGAGAGAGAGATAAGCGAGGAGTCGCTGACGAAGACGAACGGACGCGGATTTCCAATTTTGCACAAAATTCTGTGTGGGTCCTACTTAGTTGTTTGTGTGAAATCTAACCCCTCTATCCGTTTTTTAATCTCATTTTATGACGTGGAACCAAACTCTAGGAGGATCGAAAACTCAAGTGGGCCACACGAGAGGAAACAGTGGATAGTTAGTGACCACCGTTGAAATATTTATATGTCTATAAAAGTTTTTGACGATATAATTTTTTTGGTTTTTTCACTTTATCTGAGTGAAAATGACCTTATAAACGGTTTAGATGCTGTAAACGGTTTATATGGCATATATACAGCAAGGTAGAGCCTAGGAAGGTTGCAACGGTAGGCATTCCATTCCCCACTGTTTCATCTCCTATGGCCCACTTGAGTTTTGGATCCTACTCATTTTTGGTATAATAGCTTAAAATGAGGTCAGAAAACAGATGGACGGCTTTGATTTCTCACAAACATCGCAACGGGCCCCACCTAGAATCCTTGCGCCGGAAGTCATGCGAAAGGCTTCCGCTGGAAATCCGCCCGAGGCGGATTGGTTACTCCCGCTGGCACCGGCCCTGTTGCTGGTGGTCGGTACTCTGTGGGACCCACCATGATGTATTTGTTTCATCCATTCCGTTCATCCATTTTTACAGATATTTTAGGGCTTTATACAAAAAATTATAGAGATAAAAATCTTAGGTTGACCACACCATAGGAAAAAAAACAATGATTGGATATCTATCATTAAAATCCTCCTAAGGCCCAGTGTACTGTTTATTTGACATCCAATATGTTGATTAGGTCGTACAAACCCAGATGAAGGGAAACAATAAAAATCGGCCTGATCCAAAACTTTTATGGCCCCCAAAACATTTTTAATATTCAACGTTCATTCAACACTGTTTCCTGTAACGTGGTCCGCTTGAGATTGAGATATACCTCATTTTTTCTTTCATGCCATAAAATGATCTATA
This sequence comes from Magnolia sinica, assembly GCF_029962835.1. Lineage (NCBI taxonomy): Eukaryota > Viridiplantae > Streptophyta > Magnoliopsida > Magnoliales > Magnoliaceae > Magnolia > Magnolia sinica. Next base: position 48,819,602 of record NC_080590.1, read on the forward strand.
AAAATAGATGGACAGAATGGATGAAATACATAAATCATGGTGGGGTCCACAGACCACCGACAACCAGCCAATTGCTGGTGTCAGGGGGAGTAGCCAATCCGTTTCCGTCGCTGTGACAGTGGGCGTCTCTTGGACGCCCTACGTCAGTGACGTTACCAAGTTTTGTGGGCCCCACTATGATATATTTGTTATATCCACACCGTCCATCCATTTTGAGATATCATTTTAAGTCATGATCTAAAGAATGAGGCAGATAAAAATCTGTAGTGGACCCCACCATAGAAAACAGCGGGGATAGTAATTTCCACTGTTGAAACTATCTTAAGTCCCACCATAATGTTTATTTGAAATCCAACCTGTTCAAAAGTATAAAAATACATGAAATATGAGAAAACACAAATATCATCTTCATATAAAACTTTTACTGCCTTTAGAAGTTTTTAATGGTGGGCGTCACTGTCCCACTGTTTTCTGTGTGCTGGGGTCTACTAGAGCTTTAGATTTAACTCGTTCTTTGGATATTGCCCTAAAATGATCTCTACAAATGGATGGAAGGTGTGGATTAAACACATACATCATGGTGGGGCCCACATAGCACAAACCACTAGCCATTGGCTAGTGTCAGGAGAAGTAGCCAATATGTTCCCCTTCTTTGTAGTGCGGTCCATTTAATCTTTGGATATGATTTATTTTTTGGATAATTCTCTAAAATGATCTCGAAAAATGGATGAACGGTGTGGGTTGATCCCAAATTTTCGGTAAATCCAAAACTCAAGTAGACCATGCCACACGAAACAATGTGAAATAATGATTTCCACCATTAATACCTTCCTTGGGCCCACAATAATGTTTATTTGTCATCCAACCTGTTCATAATATCAAAAAGATATGAATGAAGAGAAAACACAAACATCGGCTTGATCCAAAACTTCTATGGCCTCCAAGAATTTTTTCAATAAAGGTTCAATCACACTTTCTTGTGGTGTGGTCCACTTGAGCTTTGGATATGATTCCTTTTTGTTCTTTAGATCCCAAATCATCTGTTAACATGGATGAACAGAGTGGATAAAATAAATAATTAATGGTAGACCCCACAAAGTTAACTCAGGGTAATTAGTAAATCACCTAAATAGAGTAGAGAGGGGTTTCCTTTCATAATCATATATTGGGTTAACCTAAATGTGATTCAGATATCCAACCCACTCATTATGTGTGTCCCACTTGGATGAGGGGTCAGACCAAGTTTCAGCCGCATCCAATACTCACATGGGCCCTACCAAGTTCTTTTATATTTTTTAGGATGTCTTCACATGGTTTTAGATGGCATAGCCCACCTGAGTTTCGTATACGGATGATTTTTTACATATCTCATAACCTGAAGGGGACACATTAAATTCATGGTGTTGATGTTCGACACACATTATGATGGGGCCCACAAAACTTACATCAACACTTAGGTTCTCATGAGGTCAATGAAGTTGGTCACAATTTTGACCAAAATATTTGCCCCATTTTACCTGTCTGGTCTATTCACTCTATTTTTCTGATCAATACTCAATTTCACTAGTTATTCGTCCCGATCAGGTTACATATGAAAAAGATATTGAGCATACAAGATTGATCAACAATTTTAATGAAATTTGATTTAAACATTTAAAGTTATTTACTCTTCAATCTAGACTGATTAGATTTTCCAAAAATGGTTGAAGGTACAATTAGTGGATGTGCCTAATAATTTAGTAATTTTTTTTTCATACATAAATTTTAATTTCCATTTAAAAATAACATTCTTTTATAAAATGTATATTTTTGAAAACATTTTAACAAAAAAACATTTTTATTATAAATTATTTCAAAAAAAAAAAATTTAATACAAATTCTGAATTTTTATTTTCAAATTTTCAAAATATTTTCTCAATAATTTCAAAATGTCAATTTTCTTTTCTTCAAAAGCATCATTTTATTTTCAAAATTTTTCTAATAGCTCCATTTTTTTTTGTAAATAGATATCATACCATTAATCATTAAAAATAATAATTTATGTCCTTCACACGTTTAAAAGAACTCCTACCTAATTAATGGACTAGATTTCATTTACATTTACTGCATGCATAAATATATTACATGTGCAGCTTCCTAATTCATCCCATTTTCTCTTGAAATCCATTGCCTATTTTGGATATCAACTAATGTTAATAAATCCACTTCAACCATTAAGATGACACACTAAAAATCTATGCCTAATGTCCAAAAATTAGGGGCATACGTGATTCAGGTGGGCCAAACCAATGAAAATAGTTTGGAGAGTGAGTTTTACTTGTACATTGTTTTCAATCATGTGGTCCATTTGAACCATAGATGATGCTGATTTTTTAACCCATGGTTTTAACACCGGGTGACTCACCGGATGGTTGGGGTGGATTTCACTTTAACACTAAAGTGGGGCCACCACTGGTGTCTACTTTTCCTCTTAAAAATAACTTTTCTTAATATTAAATAGCATTAATTGGTCCTTTAATTCATCAACTAGTTGGACGAAAATGCAATGTCCAACTAGTGTGTGAGCATTTCTATATATATAATAAAAACAAAGGATTATTACCAATGGCTTCTGTTTGTCGTTAAAAACATTAGCGACGGTTATCTGCCGTCGGGAAAAATTTAAATATTTATTTTTACCGACGTGGGAACCTTTTCCCGACGGTTTTAGTTCGTTGGAAAAACCTGACATATTTTGGCGGAACCTTTTTCCGACGGTTTAAGTTCGTCGGCAAGACAATCATGCCATGGTAGGAACCTTTTTCCGACGGTTTTAGTTCGTCGGCAAAACTGTCATACTTTCGGCCAAGGCGGGAATCTTTGGTCCTTGGCGGGAACCTTTTTCCGACGGTTTTAGTTCGTCGGCAAAACTGTCATACTTTCGGCCAAGGAGGGAATCTTTGGTCCCTGGCGGGAACCTTTCCCCGACGGTTTTAGTTCGTCGGAAAAATTAACATGCTTTGGTAGGAACCTTTTTCCGACGGTTTTAGTTCGTCGGTAAAACGGTCTTGCTTTGGGCTGCGAATTTATGGGATTTATTCCGACGGTTGATATCCGTCGGAAAACATATTTTTACCGATGCCTGTCCGTCGGTATTTACATCCTACCAGATTTTTTCCGACGCTTCAAGTCCGTCGGGAAAACACTTACCGACGACTGGTGCTTTGCGTTGATTATAAAGTTGTATAGGATTTTTGCCGACGATTGATGTCCGTCGGTAAAAACACATTTGCCAATGAAACTATTTCATCGGTACTAACAATGTACCAGATTTGTGCCGACGTGTCATGTCCGTCGGGAAAAACACTTTCACTAACGAAGATGTATTTAGTTGGTAATTAGATCATACCAGATTTTTGCCGACGGTTTATGTCCGTCGGGAATAACACTTTTACCTACAAAAACTGATTTTCGTTGGTAAAAGAAAATTTTTCATTTTTTTTTTCAAAAAATAAAAATAACCATTACCAATGAAAAGTTACGTTGCTAAAAGTTTACTTTTACCTACGAAATTACAATTTTCATCGGTAAAAGTAAACTTTTCCCTACGAAATTAGGATTTCGTAGGTAAAAGTAAACTTTTACCAACGAAAATCATTTTCGTTAGTAAAAGTCCTTTTTACCTACGAAAAAAAAAATCGTAGGTAAAAGTTTCGTCGGTAAAAAGCCTATTTCTTGTAGTGAGCTGATATTTGTGTTTGTACATCATCCAGGTCCGTGTGACTTTGTCAACTGTTTGGATGGCAAATAAACATTACGGTGGGCTCTAGAAAGTTTTTAATGGTGGGCTTTCAATAACAACTGTTTACTGTGGTGTGGTCCACCTGAGATTTGGATTTGCTCGCGGGATCTACCAATGCCCTGTTCCTGTTCCTCTACATAAAATCAAACAAGCCAAATCGGTTTGAGCATGGTACATCCCAGCCACTCATCAAGAAGGTATCACTGTATAGATGTTCTAACCCGAAATATCAGACTATACATTGTTGAAATTAACCTGGAAAATTCATTAAAACCTCTAATGTAGTCTATGGGCGACACTGCAACCGTGTTGGGGCTGGCCTTCTTCAATTCTTATTGTTTCGTCTTTGATAGAGGTTTTCTGTGTGGTGATTATTCAAAACAGTACAAAGATGCTCCGGAAGCAGCGGTTGCTAGGTTGAAGAGCATTATGGGGTCTTGCCTAAGATCCGGAACGGTGAAGCGACTCATCTACACTGCCTCAGTCACGGCAGCATCACCACTCAAGGAAGACGGAACCGGCTTCAAAGACTCCATCCATGAATCTTGTTGGACGCCCCTCCATCTAGCATTTTCTTATTGCAGCAATCTAGAGCTGGTTAGTGTTCTTCGTAGCTATTTACGTCATCATCTGATCAGTGGCATATGTTTTCGGGATGAGCAATGATCGGTTGTCAAACACACGTGCCGAGAGTGTGTTACGCGGGAATGTCATGGCCGTCTGATCAAGGGATAGCCACATCAACCGCTAGCGAAAATATAAAAAAAAAAAAAAAAAAAAAAAAAAAAAAAAAAAAAATCCTTCACCTAACTGTATGAAATTGTCATTTTCCTTTGTTTGACAACCGATCAATCACTCACAATTAGTTGTAGGTTTTTGGCCTGCTTGTCTTGAGAGAAGTCAAAATACGGAAATGAGAAACCCTGATGAAATATTCAAGAAATGGAAAATTTTGAAAAACGGTAGAAAGCAATGTCTTTTTTTTTTTTCGGTTATTAGCTGTTTTCCATAAAAATGTTTAAAAGGTCAACGTTTAAATATCAAAAGTTGTCTCTCTCAATGGTAAAATTTTACATTTGACAGTTATTATTATTATTATTATTATTATTATTATTCTGAAATTATTTTATTTGGGCTTTTGAGGAAGAGTTAGAAAAGAAAATTAATATCCACTGATTTCTATAAGGGAGAAAACTACTACATCAGTGAAATTCCTATTCCTTTCCACAAATTTCAAGAGAGAGCCTATCACCTACAGGTTGCCAGCATCTCAAGAGTGATACAATGCGTATCAGCTACCAAAAATCACTTTGTGGTAGTGACATTTCAAAAAAAAAAAAAAATGTTTTCAAGTTTTTTAGTGGCTGAAAACGCACTACATTGCTCTTGCTGCGTAGTCAGCCTATATGTGATCAGTCCTATTTTCAGGATTTTCTATTCAAACAAACAGGCCCTAAATTGGTTAATCTACAGCCGATTTTAACAAGCATTTTACCATTTAAAAAATGGAGCATTTTCAAGGGATAAATTTTTAAAAAATAATAAAAAATAAAAAATAAAAATAAAAAAAGTAAGAGAACTAATCACCTAAAACCGGTTGTAGGTTAGACTACATACCATTCTTCAAGTGCTTTATATTGAAAGTATATGATACTTTCAAAAGCAAAATTGTAAACGGAAGTTCTCAAGGCATAAATAAAAAATAAAAAATGAAAAAAAATAAGAGTCATTGCGTACAAATGATTGTAGGTGATTAACTTGTTTGGAGGAAGTAGACATTTTGAGGCTATTGTGAATGCCAAGCACGATTTTCTGCTTATTTCTCTCAGTTGAGCCTGATTTCTGAGTCAGTAAATGAGAGAACTGATGACAATTTGAAAGTTATACAGATAGCAGGTGTATGAGATGTGAACTGATGGTCATATAGGTCCCACCTAAGGTGTTACTTGGGCGGGTTAGAGCAGGTTGAGAGTCAAACCTGAACCCAACCCAACCCAACCCAACCTCTGGACGACACAACCCGACCCAAATTCTAACCCAAAGTCTTTCGGCAACCTAAATCAATTACATGTGATGACCTGAATTTGAACTCAAATCAGGCTGTGTTTTTCAGCCTGAACTTAACCTGAGGACCTATGGTTGGGTCAGTCAGGTTAGGGTTGGCCCGGACCCAAGTAGTACCCAGTCCCCAATGTTGCATACGCTAAAACAATTGGTCGGTCAGGTTAGGAATGAACACCCACCATTAAAATAAAAACTTCTAGAGACCAGTAGAAGTTTTGATCAAGCTGATATTTGTGTTTTGCCTTCATACAGGTCTATGTGATCTCATAAACTCGTTTGATGGTAAATAAACAGTGGGGATTGAACACCCACCATTAACAAGTTCTTGAAACTAGCATAAGTTTTAATCAAGCTAATATTTGTGTTTTCCCTCTTCGTCCAGGTCTATTCGAATTCATGATTAAGTTGGATGGCAAATGAACATCACAATGAGTCCTAGAAAGATTTTAGTTTAACTTATCATTATCACTGCCGCTTCCCCTAGTGTGGTCTACTCGAGACTTAGATCTACTTCGCTTTTGAGCTCCTACCTTAGAATGATCTGGAAAATCAATGGACGGTGTGGATAAAACCCATACATCACGATGACCCCAATTGACGGACGTGGCTTGGGTGTGGTTGGATCCCTAACTGTGGGGCTCACTGTGATTTATGTACCTTATATCTATACCTTTATCTGTTTTGACAGATTATTTCAAGGCATGATCCAAAAAAAATGAAGCTTACCCAAATCTCTGGTGGACCACACCACAGGAAACAGTTGTGATTGACCATTAAAAACTTCTTGTGGGCCACAAAAGTTTTGGATCAATCTGATATTTGTGTGGTCCCTTCATCCAAATCTTTGTGACCATATCAATGAGTTGGATGGAAAATAAACATTCCAGTGGCCCCTAAGAAGTTTTTCATGGTGGGTATTCAATCACCATTGTTTACTGTTTCTTGTGGTGTAGTCCACCAAAGATTTAGATCTGCTTCATTTTTTGGATCATATCATAAATTGAGCTGTCAAAATGGATGGAATGGAATGCGTGGATGTAAGGTAAATACATCAATGTGGGCCCCACAGTCAGGTATCCACCCCCCTTGGTGGATCCCTCTGCCTGACCGTATCTGTCCAGGCGGGGACAGGATGCAATCCGCTTCCCCACATATATGAATAGTCATTAATGTGATTTTTGGGCCATGAATCATCCACTATCAGGACCAGATCAGATGAGCCGTCAAGGTAATGAGGAAGAGTTCACTCTGTATGATTTTAAAGTCAGATACAGAGAACTGTGTCTCTGACACAATCTTTTCATGAGGTGAGGTCCATCATGGGATGGTCCACGCCCTATAAATTCATGTAGACGATGATCTGAACTACCCAATTATAGTCAAGTTCCACTTTTAAGAGGCCAGACCTGGTGTTTTAAATAGAATGATATCCCAGCTACCCAACTATAGCCAAGTTCCACTTTTAAGAGGGGCCAAAGCAGATGGTTAGAATCCCGTATCACAATGGGGCCCACCATAAGTACAGTCTATAACAAGGACCCACATGTACAATTGGTGGGACCTTATTGGACCTACTTGCGAACGAATCAAATACACGGTCCCCAACTAGAGTCGGCTGAGTCAGCTGAGTTTTGTTTTGAAGATGCAACCTCATCTAACAAAGACGATATATATCAGTAATCACCACACTACAACACAAAGTCGTGCTTTATAGTATTTTTGTTACTTTTTGTTTTTTTCTTTTTTTTTTGACTCGGTCGAGTCATTGAGTTGACCCGACCCGGGAAGACATGGAGTCTGACTTGACTTATCTAGTTTTTGAGCTATGGATTCAACTGTGGAAATTAATGGCATGTTGGTGCAGGATTATACATGTTCTAAAACACTCTCAGAGAAAGAAGCACTCAACTACTGCAACAGAGAGAATGCTGAAATGGAGGTGGTTTCCCTTGCTTGTGGCCTTGTTGGGGGAGATACCATCCTTCCCTACTTTCCTCTAAGCATGGCAAGCATCATTTCACAGATTACAAGCAACGTTCCTTGTCACAGACAGCTCAGATTTCTACAGGCATTGCTGGGTTCGGTCCCAATCATACCCATCGATGACGTTTGTGACGCACATGTCTTCTGCATGGAGCAACCTTCCATGAGTGGTAGATTTCTATGTGTGAGTGCATACCCAACCATACCCGAGATTGGAAAATGTTACGAAGAGATTTGCAAAGATCTGGCCATCGAGAAAGAGTGAGTAAAATATCAGTTAAAATCTTCTTTCTTCTTTTTCTCTCCCTTTCTAATGGCCCATTTGGATACCACCAAATGAGTTACTTTTTCTATTTACAAATAAGTAATAAGTAGCTTTTTTAACTTAAAATTACTTAATCACTCCATTTTAATAAGTAAAAAATCAAGATAAGCTACCTAAGGCATAAGTAACTTCCCTTAAGTAATGAACGGTCCAAACACCTCCTAAATGTGCCATCATGGCCTGCATTTGTGAGATCTAGTCCATTCATTAAATGGGCTCTGACATGTTGATGCCCTGGCCCAAGAATCAGGTAGGTCCACTCATAAAGGTGGCCAACATATAAAAGATTAGGGGGGCATTTAGATCATAAGTTGCTTAATATAAGCTACTTATTCCACAAGTAACTTATGTTAGTTTCTCCTCTCTTTCAACTCTCTCATGCGGCCATGCCTTTCTTCAGCAACTTATGAAAAGTAAAATAGCTAAAAAAAAAGTAATTGAAGTGATTATGTACTTTTAAATAGAAAAAAATATACTTATATAAGTAATCATAAACCAAAACTTAAACTGAAATAAGTCACTTATCTAGTGTTGTAAGTAGAAAAGTAATTCATTTGGTGGTATCCAAACAGGCCCTAAATGAATGGTTGAAAAAAGTTGGCCAATGGTCCACATTCAACATAAACACGAGCTCCAACTGATGAAGATGCACATTGTGGCCCATCAAGTAGACCACATGTGTACTCCGTGGAACATTGGTGTGGTACTTTTTAGCCGTTCATTTTGTTTATACACATGATGATCAGACCCACCAAATGAAGTGTTGGGGGCCTTGTAGAAAACCTTAGGATCTAGCCTCCCAAATCAAACCAGAATTATGACATAATAAAGCAATGAAATAAATCAAAGCATAAACCACACTACACAAGAGATTTTTACATGGAAAACCCTCAAAGAGATAAAAACCACGGGACCTTGTCTAGATCAATAATCCACTATGAAGTATAACGTTTGAACCTTTTTCACTCACGCAGGAGTAGATAAACAATAAGAGAATAAAAGAAAAACGGAGAGATCTCACTGATCACGAGGACGTAAAAGCGTTGAGATGTTGATTGCACAGTAGATCACCTTCACGAGTGTAACCTCTCTGCTACAAGCTTTCTCTCTCTCTCTTTCTCTCTCTCTCGCACCTTTGATAGCCTTAAACCCTTTAGCAAACCCTTACAAAGCTTTAGGAAACCCTCTTACATTACCTAGAAAGGCCATAAGCACCCCTATTTATAGTTTAGGAAACTCCCTTACGCACCCCTTGCGAAAGGGTCTCAGATTTTCATAGTCCACGCAAGATCCGGACTCAAATTTGCGTAACCTCGACTGGTCGAACAGAGTCCTAATTGGTCGAGACTGTTCACTCGACTGGTCGAGCACTGTTCACTGAGCTCGCTGGACTTTGAGTCGAGTGACCCTCGACTAGTCGAGCACTGTTCACTCGACCGGTCGATAAGTGCTCTCGACTTGTCGAGCAGCACGGTAATTCCACTGTTTGTGGCATCCGAACCGCAACACATCTCCTCTAACCTAAGGAGAAAAACTCCATCAAATCTCCCCCTTTCCGACTCAGGAGGAATTCACCATCTAGGAACTTGCGCGTGAACACACAGTGGTCCGACTCTGTTCTGTCAGACCCATGCTTCAACATAAACGAGTCGAACTTCTTGTACCATTTCCGTGGAGCTTATTTCAACCCATACAAGTTCTTCCTCAACCTACACACTATATGTTCTTTGCCCTTGACTTCGATGTACTCGGCCTCTGTCGTCAACAACGCTACGACCTTTTTTAGCTTGCTCTGCCAAGAGACCGCTCCCCTTACAAACATGAACATGAATCCTAATTTAGACTTCCTAGAGTCTATGTCACCTATCATATCTGCATCTGTATAGACCTCTAACACAGGTTTTCCATCACCATAGCATAGGCTCAACCTGGATGAGCCTCTTAGATACTGCAGTATCCATTTCACCATGTCATAGGTGTGGTTCTTATGCAATGATCTCATCTCCTCTTACATAGCTTTCAACCACTCCCCTTCATGCTCGTCAGCTAGGGCCTCAGAATAGTCTTCTGGCTCTCCCCCATCAGTGAGCATAATGTACTCATGCGGTAAGTACCTCTTGGATGAATGTCTGTCCCTAGATGACCTCCTCACCTGACTCCTCACCGTGGCTCAACAGGTGGATCAAGTGAGGGCTCCCCCAGTCCATCTTCTGTAGGAACTCCTTTGTCCTCTGCACCTTGCTGTACTCCTCCGTCATCAGGCACCACAGGAGGAATAACCGGATCCATATCTTCTAGCTCACCTGAACTAGGTTGGTTCTTCTCTGGCTTACCAATGTCTTCTATACACTGATCTTCAAAGAAAACCACATCTCTGCTCCTGACAAGCTTCTTCTCAGTCGAATCCCACAATCTGTAACCGAACTTTTCATCACCGTACCCCAAGAACACACTGTCTGATCTTCATATCGAGCTTGGACCTCTGATCCTTTGGTACGTGAACGGATGCCCTGCATCCAAACACCCTGAGATGACGATACGATGGATCCTATCCAGTCCACACCTTCTTAGGTACTTCTCCATTCAACAAGGCTGATGGAGACTTATTTATCAAATACACTGTCGTGTGTATTTCTTTTCCCCATAACGTCTTGGGCAACTTCGCATGGGATAACACGCATCTAATTCTCTCTACAATGGTGCGATTCATTCGCTCAGCCACACCATTATGTTGGGGGGTCTTGGGAACCGTCTGTCCATGCCGTATACCTAGGGACTTACAATACTCATGAAAGTCACCAATGTATTCACCACCATTATCAGTGCGGATGCACTTCAATGATCTATCTGTCTCTCTCTTGACCATAGTATGAAATAATTTAAACACACCAAAGACCTCGTCCTTGGAATTCAAAGCATAAACTCAAACCCTCCTAGATGCATCATCTATAAAAGTGATAAAATACAATGCCCCACTCAAGGTTTTTGCCCTCATAGGACCACAAACATCAGAATAAACCAAATCTAATGCACGCACTTTATTAATATGAAAAGCAGATTTAACAAATGAAACTCTATGTTGTTTCTCTGATAAACAATTAAGACAGGTTTTGAGAGGTATACCTGTCATGTTTGGAATAAGCCACTTCCTCGCTAGTAGTTGAAGCCCTTTTTCACTCATGTGGCCCAGACGCCTGTGTCACTTGTCAATAGCTAAATCTTCCACTGCGTTCAACCCACCCTTGCACACACTGATAGTTGCCTTGTAAAGGGTGCAAAACTTCTTTCCTCTGGCTACGATCAACAAACTCTTGATGAACTTTCAGTGCCCACCAGCAAACCGGCTTTCAAAGCCATCATCATCCAACATTCCCGTTAACATCAAGTTGAGGCGAAGGTCTGGGATATGCCTCACATCCCTGAGAACCAATATGCAGCCCACATCGATCTTCACAAATATCACCGACCCCTACAATCTTCAATACACCAAAATTTACCATCTTCACGATCCCAAAGTCACCTGACTTGTAGCTTATGAAGTAATCCCTGCGTGGAGTCGCATGAAACGGGGCTCCCGAGTCTATCATCCAGTCAGTGTCCTTACTCGTAGCCGTGAGACAAACATCATGATCTGCTAAAAGAATAACTACAATGTCGCCATCTGAAGCGACCGCAGTGGAATCTGATTCATCTTCCTTCTCTTTTCCTTTTCCTTTATTGTCATTCTTATTCTTACGACATTCATGCTTATAGTGGCTCTTCTTGTCACAATTCCAGCATTCAACATTCTTCCTGGTACTCAACTTGCCTCTTGATTTATCTCGGGCCTTCCCGCCCTTCCTGTTCTTTCCTCTCCCCTGTTCCTGTATCACAAGTGCATCTTACTGAGTAGACCCCTAAGACTTCCTCCTTGCCTCCTCATTGAAGAGACAACTAGTTACCTGTTCCATGGATACCTTTCCGTCTGGCGCGGAGTTACTTAGAGACACCACCAATATCTCCCAACTATCAGGCAATGAGCTAAGCAATAACAAAGCCCTTAATTCATCATCCAAGACCATCTTTATAGCGGAGAGCTGGTTCAATATATTGTTAACCTCATTCATGTGCTCGGCCACAAAACCACCATCTTTGAACTTGAGATTCACAAGTCGTCGTATCAAGGAAATCTTATTGTCGGCTGTCTTCCTCTCATACAACCCTTGTAATTTCAGCCATAGGCTAGCGACTGAGGTCTCCGTAGACACATGGTAGAATACGGAATCGTCCAATCATTGTATAATAAACCCCACCGCCTTCCAGTCCAATTTCTTCGAATCATCATCTGTCATATCCTTTGACTTTACTGATATGCCTCGAATTGGAGAATACAAGTCCTTGCAATAAATCAAGTACTCCATCTTAGCCTTCTATATGGTTCAGTTAGAACCATTGAGTCTGATCATCCTTGATGAACCACCTTCTATAATTTAAAACCGATCTCACTCCGTTCAATGAACTTAGCTCTGATACCACTTTGTTGGAGGCCTTGCACAAAACCTTAAGATCTAGCCTGCCAAATCAAACCAGAATTATGGGATAATAAAGCAATGAAATAAATCAAAGCATAAACCACACCACACAAGAGATTTTTATGTGGAAAACCCTCAAAGAAGTAAAAACCACGGAACCTCGTCCAGATCAACAATTCACTATGAAGTAGAACGTTACAACCTTCTTTACTCACGCAGGAGTGGATAAACAATAAGAGAATAAAAGAAAAACAAAGAGATCTCACCGATCATGAGGACGCAGAAGCGTTGAGATGTTTATTGCACAGTAGATCACCTCCACGAGCATAACCTCCCTTCTACAAGCTTCCTATCTCTATTTCTCTCTCTCACACCTTTGATAGCCCTAAACCCTTTAGTAAATCCTTACAAAGCTTTAGGAAATCCTCTTGCATTACCTAGAAAGACCCTAGGCACCCCTATTTATAGTTTAGGAAACTCTCTTTCGCACCCTTTGCAAAAAGGCCTCAGATTTCCGCAGTCCGCGCAAGATTTGGACTCAAATCTGCGTAACCTCGACTAGTCGAGCAGAGTCCTCGACTGGTCGAGACTATTCACTCGACAGGTCAAGCCGGGCCCTCAACTGGTCAAGCACTGTTCACTGAGCTCGCTGGACTTTAAGTCGAGTGACCCTCGACTGGTCGCGCACTGTTCACTCGACCGATCGAGCAGTGCTCTCGACTGGTTGAGCAGCACGGTGATTCCACTATTTGTGGCATCCGAACCGTACCACATGTCCTCTGACCTGAGGAGGAAAACCCCATCATGAAGTGCCTAGATTTTGCTAAAATTACCACATTGGTGTGGGTCATATTTAAAGTGGCTTTGATTATCCACTTTATTTATTTCAATTTGTTTGATTTTTGCTTCCTTGTCATTCATTTGTTATTGAGGTTTCTTCTCACTTCCTTTCTTCGTACGATGAAGAATAATAGGGAAAACGATTCTGGTGGCCCACCCTCTACGTGTGGTTCTCATTTTCTATAAAATATTTGGAGGATTTAAGCGTGTAAACGTGAATTGATGTGACATTTAATTTGGGAGAGATCCTGAGATGAGACCTAACTTCAACTTGGACTGTAATGGGCCACACCCAACTCTAATAAGCCCAATCGGCAATGGAAAACCTAGGCCTGAGCCAGGCCCGGGTACATGACAGACCAAAACAGACAGGTCCAAGTCTGGCTTTTCTGTTCTCCTATTTCATGTGGTAGATCTGGCTGGCAATAAAATGGGCCCCACCGTGCTTGCATGATTGTCCAAAAACCACAAAAGTCCGATCATATGTTGGGCCACACATTTATGAAGGAAAGAAATATGTAAATTGTGAAGCATACAACACATATACGTAATAAATTCCGAAAATTCCAACTAGAAACACCTTAAGCACAGCTCAATTAATAAACAAGCTTGAATTTTAGATCTGGGCCAAGACCTCGAGGCCAGGAATGCCTGCCCAACCCAACACATAGGCCAACCACTAATTTCATTCAGGCAATGTAGATGGTGGCAATTTCTCAAGTAGGGCTGTTGATGGACTGGACTGTATCCTCAGGTTTCTCAGCCCAACCTTCCATGGGCGGGCTTCAGTCACATTTCTAGGGAAACGGGATGGGTTGGTCCAAATCTTCTTTCCATTTCATTTCAATCAAGGCCCATTTAGGCCTAGTGGTTAGCTTTATGGACGCATTACTAAGATTGAGGAGAAAAAAGGACTGGTATGACCAAGCCCTTCAATGTCTAGCCCATTCCCATTAGTTATGAAGTTGGGGACCATGGATCCTAACCATATGATCTTTCATCTTTTGGCCAGAACATTGTTGACTTTTTCTGGAACCGTCACGCCACCACTCACGTGGGTTAGAATTAATCTTCCAAAAGGGAGATTTTTGGGACATGCCTTATTTGTGTGGGTTCCATCAAATCAACGGTCGGATCTCAGAACCATCGACACTGTCCCACTTGGAGGAAGGACCACATCCAATTTGAAATGGGGGCAAACAATGGAAGGTTCAAAGGTCCAGCATCTGTGTGTATGCCATCCAACCTGTCTAGAAGGGTTGACTCATCTGAAAAATCAGGCCAATCCAACCATCATGTAGGCCACCATCTGTATTTAGAGGTTTTGTTAATTATTTTCTATGGTGTCGCTGAACTTAATGATTGCATAGTCTTATTTTTCAAGAATTGTATTATTGAGTTGAAGTTAGATTTCAAAATACGACGGCCTAATTAAAAGAGCGAGAAGCTAGGTTTAATGTAATGGGCAAAGGTGAATAAAGAGTCAAAACGGCGAATGGGAAAAAGGTGTTTGCAAGTGAATAAAATTTCAAATTTTCACACAGAGATGAATCATTTGTGGAATGGGTTATTACTACAGTGGCTTGCGGACGAACCGGCCTCAGATAAAGGATGCCTGGAATCTTAGAGGGAGTTTTATAATGCTCTGGCAGTGTATGACGCTATATCCGTAGGCACCCACCAATTCTATGCACATGTCATTCATTAACTCGAATTAAACCGAGTAAACTGTGGGACCCACCATCACTAAGTCACAGTCTCCATAATAAAATTATTAAAACGATCCTAACCTTTGATTCGTGGACGCTTGTTTGTCGAAATAGGACCGTTGGAAAATAAGCATGATACTTGGTCCATGATACATCTAAACTTGCAGCTATAACTTGGACAGTTTAATTCGACTGGTTTGTATGCAATTTCCAAGTAATTTCTGCGTGCCTGTGTATCATCCATCACGCTGTCAGAGTATCAAAGGTTTTTATCAAATCTGTCAAAGATCTTACAATGATTGAAGGCGAGATGTCTGGAAAGTGGGCCCCCGATCACGTGGAAAACGACCACAGCCAAGCTTTTTCCTGCAGCAAATGAGAAGGGAAAGATAAGAAGGTTCGTGGCAAAGGTAACAAGCAGAGAGTGCTCGTTAGAAAAGAAATTTGGGCATGAGTTCAGATATAGCCGCCTGGACCTACCTAGCGTATTATATCTCATTCTCATTTTGGGATGCGTATTGCCTAGAGACCCGGTCACCAGGGCTCTGTGGGGCTCACCATGATCTACATGTTTTATCCATTCCGTCCATCCATTTTTCTAGCTCATTTTAGGGCAGAAGCCAAAAAATGCAACAAATCCATAGCTCAAATAGATGACACTATAGGAAACAACGGATGTTAAACACCTACCACTGAAATTTTGGATCAAGCTGATATTTATGTTTCCCCTTCATCCAGATATTTGTGACCTTATTAATTAACAGTTGGATGGAAAATAAACATCATACATAGCTAGGAAGGGTGTCATTATCCCCATTGTTTCTCATGGTGTGGCCCAATTGAACTTTAATTATATCTACCTAATTTTTTAGGTCTTGGCCTAAAATGAGCTAACAAAATGGATGGACAACATGAATAAAACACATACATCATAGTGGGTCCCATAGAGTTGGGCCACAAGGCAATTTGGATCCCTCTTTGTGTACATGTCACATCCTTTCCTCTAACCTCCCACAAGCCAAAGCTCTATTGAGCCACACCACAATGCATGCCTGGGGTTGTGAGCTGGTAAACTAATGTGCAACGTATTCATTGGGCATGTGAATGTGATAATTATGTTGGAGTTATACCTTAGAAAAGTAAGGTGCAACATTGTAGACTAGCCATGTGAATGTGAAAACGCTGATCTCAACTATTAATCTTGATCGATGATAACCATAGGTTTTGTTAGACATATGTAATATGCGTTGACAACATCCAATATTACCTTAAACTTATATAATACGGGATATGTAAAGCGTACATTCTCTACTCCTAGTAATTTAATATTGGACATAGCGGTCACTGATCGGGAAGAGTTGTGTTTCATTGATCGCATTATCCTGATGAGTAATGACTGGTACAGATGTCAAGGACACATTTGTTAGAATCAAGCCCTGAGATGTACGGTCATTCTATATGAGGGGATTGACTCGAGTCGGGATAGAAAGTCTCTACAATCGAAAGCTAACTTGGCATCGGTTGTGCTTTTTTCACCTTATCCCACGTGAGAATTAAGTGTGCTATGGATATAGGAACTTGGTATTGTACATTTGGCCACTTACATTAAAGGATAAAAGAATTGATGCAATAATCTTAGAACCCATTAACTTATACTATGATCATATGATCAATCCTTAGACAATGATGTGTGTGGCTTTTAGATCTTAACTAGACGGCTTTGGTTAAAAGAAAAACTATATAGCTGAGATTGGTCAATCAATTTAATTTTCAATCCATGTTATTTCCAACATGGGTTCCCCCAATTTGAGCTCGTGTGTGTGTGTTTGTGTGTGTGAGTGGTCAAGCTTCATGGGCCCCACCATGATGTGTGACATGCATCCATCATAAACCTTCTTAGGGCCCAGTGAGATATGGTTTAGACAACCAAGCCATCCATTGTGTGTCCCACTTGGATGAGAGGTCACACAAAATTTTCGATTATTCTAAAATTTAAGTGGGCCTCACCAAGTGCTTTTAGATATTTTAGGCATGATTTTTTATGGTTTCAGATGGTGTGGCCCACCCGAGTTCCGGATACAGTTTATTTTTTACACATCCCATAACTAAGAGTGGACCTACCAAATGCACGACATGGATATTTATAATACATTACGATGGGGCCCACAGAGCTCGTGTCAGGCCTGTGTCCTAATGACCATTGCGTTCCTTAGGACTCCGCGATCCTCCTGATCACATTCCGACGACTCGCGACGAGTAGACAGTGTTTGTGCGCGACCCCGAATCGCATCCTGTAAGTTAGGGTCGGCTTGACCCGAGACCTGTGCCATTGCAACCGCGTCGTCGCCGCGGTTCCGACGCCATGTCTCGTGTGCCAATCCGATGCATAAATCATGAGATGTGGACCGCGCATGATTCCGGCCATTGATCTCGTGTTTGTGGGACCCACATATCTGGATTTACACATTTCTCTAGAACCATCATTAGGATGATGTCACCCTAGGGGTGACATCACCCTACCCTAGCCCCTAGCAATGATGGCCTTACCAGCCATGATTATTTCTCTTCCCAAGCTTCTTACAAAAACAATCATTTCCTTAAGCTAGCCTAGCCTACTCTCTCTCTCTCTCTCTCTCTCTCTCTCTCTCTCTCTCTCTCTCTCTCTCTCTCTCTCTCTCTCTCTCTCTTTCTTATCTCTTTCCCTCTCTCTCTCTCTCTTTCTCATTTCTTCCTTTCTAGAGAGCTCCAACCATCCCAAGCAACCTCCATTTCCAGCACCATTGCAAGCTCAATCCCTCCCAAATCCAATCCTTAGGAACCCATCTCCACCATTAAAACACCTCCCTTGAAGCTAGAAGACCCAAGGGAAGAAGAAGGAGAAGAAGATTCCAAGTGGGTGCCCTTCTAAAATCTGAATTCTTTTCTTCTTGCTTAGATCTCTAGACACTCTTGTTTGGGGCATGTAGGACCCACCAATCAATGGTGGAGATCCTATTTTACCCCCTAAGTGTGGCCAATGGCCCACCTTGGTTACATGCACAAGCCATGATGGGGTCATTCTCCATGGACCCCACCATGATGTATTACTTCATCTAGATCATTGATGGGTCATCTAGACCCTTGATTGCATGGTGGGGATGGCATCCCCACCTCAGATTTTTTTATGTAAGGGCCCATGCATGCAAGGGACCCATTGATGTATGGTTTGGATTACTTGGAGGGGCTCATAGTGGCAGAGCCCTTCCCATGGCCATGAGTCTCTCCTTTTTCTCTCTCTCCTTCCCTCTTCTTTTCCCCTAATGTGTGTGGCCCACCTGATGTGCTCAACACATCCAGACCATCCAGTAGGGTAGGACGGTCCTACTGTCTAAAAATCTGGACACAGGCTGGCCCACCTCGCTATCCTATGTTGCATGCATGGTTTGATTCAAATGCAAGCTTGGCCTAGGTGTGTGTGGCCTATCCAGGTGGCCCTATCTTGATCTATGTGATGATTTTTCTCGATGTCCAGCAACCTATGGGCTACCCTAATTAAGCAGCATCTTCTTGCTGTCCAGATTTTTAGGCCCATGTTGCTGACTGTTTGAGTAGTGTTTATCCTTCATTTCTCAGCCTGATTTTGATGGGAGAGGGGTGGACCATTGGCGTGTGGACCCCATCTTGATGCGTATCCGGCCTTCCAGGGGCAGCAGCCCGCCCTGGTGGACCCTACCGAGATGCATGCATTATATAACCATGTCGTCTATGAGTTGGGCCCACCATGCTAGCGTCCAGCAGCAGGCCCACTGGCCTGATCACCTGGACAGCCCAGGTGCAAGAAAACACAAATATCAGCTGCTTCAGAGCAAGTGGCTCTCACACGTATGGACCCACCTGGTGCGTGCGTGACATCCATACCATCCACCATGGTGGAGCCCACCTTGATGTATATAAATCCACACCGTCCATCTGGACGAGTGGTGTAAGGCCACCATGATGTACGTGTTTTATTCAAACCATCCATCCATTTGGAGGACGTGGGGCCCACCACCCTGATGTATGTTTTATATTTAAACCATCCATCCATTTGGAGGACATGGGGCCCACCCCACACGTGTGACACGTGTGGGGGTGGGACCCACCTTGATGCATTTATTCTATATCCACTACGTCCATCTGCCCTAGACAGTGGTGTGGACCCACTGTAATGTATATGTTTGTACACATTGTCCATCCATTTCAGCTTGTGTGGGGCCCACCCCACACGTGCTGCATGTGTGGGATGGGACCCACCTTAATGTATGTATTCTACATCCGTCCATCCAGATGACTAGGGACAGTGGACCCCACCTTGCTGTATGTGTTTTATATACACCGTCCATCTAGACGGTATGCAGTGAGGGGTACACCATGATATACGTGTTTTATACATGTCGTCCATCTATGTGTGGGCCGACTATGATGTATGTGTTTCATCCCTGCTATGGGAGCCCACTTTGATTATGTGTTATAAATCCAGTCCGTCCACCCCTGGACAAAAGTGGCCCACCACTCCAAAAATCAAGTTAATATATATGTTTTACCTCTATGCAGGACTGCTGGACAACGGTCCAGAAACTTAGACTGTCCAACCCTCTTCGGCCTGCTCCATGGGCTCCAATCAAGGGATGGATGGAGTGAGTTTCATCATACATCAAGGTGGGGTCCACACCTCAGAGAAACACCCAAAAATCAAGGAGAAAAGAGCCATAAACAAGGCTTAAACTCCATACAAAGTCATACAGCAATGGGCCAGAAATCTGGACAACAACATGTTGCTATCCATTCTAGCCCATAATATGATTGATTGGGGTATTTATCTCAGATTCATCAAGTTGGGGTCCACCTAGATGGGTCACACATACTCCAGACCCAAGCCCCATTCAAAAAACACCCAGATCCATAGCTCAATTGGCAGACTGAGTGGAGATACCTCGTTTCAACACTTGAGGTCTTAGTATCGATCCCTAGCGGGGGTGGCTAACATCGAGTTTGTGTACTGGCATGGGTGTGTACTAACAAGCTAACCCAAAAAAAAAAAAAAAAAAACCCATTCAAAACAACCATACAATCAGGCCCAATGGTCATCCAAACCATGCAAACAATGATGAACCTGGACGTCCCTACAGCTGGATGGCCTAGATGCATGGACACATCAAATGGGCCTCACACATCGGAAAACCAGAGAAAGGAGAGAGAGAGAGAGAGAGAGAGAGAGAGAGAAAGAGAGAGAAAGGAGATCTTGGCCATAGGGAGGACTGAGTCCTCCTCAAGCAATCACAACCATACATCAAGATAAAACATGGTTCCCATACATGCATGGGCCTTACAATAAAAAATCTGAGGTGGGGATACCATCCCCACCATGGATCTAGGGTCTAGATGACCCATTAAGCTATGGATCAAAGGAAAAACATCATGATGGGGTCCATGGAGAATGGCCCCATCATGGCAACATGCATGCACAAAGTGGGCCACTGACTACACTCATGGAGTCATGTAGGATCTCCACCATTGATTGATAGGTCCTACACACTCCTATGAAGGAAAGATGAAGATCTAAAGAACAAAAATCAGAAAATCTATCCTAGGAGAAAACCCACCTCAAAGCTCTTCCTTTTTCTTCTATCCTTGAGTTTTCTAGCTTCGATGGAGTAGTTTCAATGGTGGAGATGGGTGTAGGATGGTTAGATTGATGGGAATCAAGGGAGAAAGGGGCTGGAGACTGGAGGGAGGGTTGGACGCTCCACCTCTTTAGCAATGGAGGGAGAGGAGGAAATGAGGGAGAAAGGGAGGGAAATTGAGTGTTGTAAAAGTTTCATCATGGCTATGTAAGGAAATAATGTGTTTTGGGAAGAAAAACACTAATTACTCATGGGGAAGAAAACTCATTATGACTTGTAAGAGAGGGTAAGATAAGCTAGGTGGCTATAGGTTATGATGAAATTAGGGTGATGTCACCCATCTAGGAAAATGTGCAAGCAAAAAGGTGTATAAGACCCATATCCTAGCCCGTACCGTTCCATAGGCTCCCACAGTCCTCCCGGTTGAATTCCGACAACCCGCGATTTATAACCGGTGTTTGCACGCAACCCTGAGTCATATCCCGTTTTTCAGAGTCGGCTCGACCTGAGACTTGTACCCTTACAACCGCGCCGTCGCCACGGTTCCGATGTCGCGTCTCACGCGCCGAGGCGATACCATGGCCAGGAGATGTGAGCCCGCGTTTAGTTCAAGGAAAATACTGCACATTGTGAATCCCAAGAGAATCTCTATAACATGTCCCATCAATCAATCACCTCATATCAAGTACAAGAGCAATCCCAAAGTCAACTCTCTCTCACCCTCTCTTACACACCCATACATGTCAAGTACAACATCACCTCACATCTATCACTCACACACATCACCTCTCTTACAACCACCATTTCTCTCTCTCTTTCTCAACACTTTCCAAGCAACACCAAAGAGGTGGACGTCCAAGCTCTTCCGTGAGAGAAAAGTGAGTTGTGTGGCCCACTTCCCATCCCAAGATCCATCATCTTAGCCCTTCATTTCTCATCCTCTCCATCAAAGAGGGACACAAGGAGATCAGCATTCCATCGGACCAAGAAGATTGAACGGTGAGTGTTCTTAACCTTAGATTGTGATTTTTTTGTAGGGCCCACTTATGGTGGGACCTACTTGATGTATAATTGATTGCAAAGGAGGGCTCATAGTGATGGAGCCCTCCATCACACATGTCTCTCTCTCTCTCTCTCTCTCTCTCTCTCTCTCTCTCTCTCTCTCTCTCTCTCTCTTTCACTTTTGTTAGGTGTGATGATGTGGCCGTGTGGCCCACCCGAATGTACCCCACTTGATGTATGTCGTATCCACACCATCCAGCCATTTGGTGGCCCACCTGAGCAGGGCCCACCTTATATTTATGTGTTGTGCCCAAACCGTCCAGCGTCCCTAGACGCTGGACGTGAATTGAAAATAAAAATATTAGCTTAATTTAACAAGCTTTGGAGAGGGCCACCCAAGCAGGCCCCACCTTGATGTATAGGTCCAATCCACGTCGTCCATCTCATTCTCCAGATCATTTTAGGCGTTGAGCCGAAAAATGAAGCCAATCCGACTATCTGGCAGGCCATAGCATAGAAAACAGTGTTCTTTTACCGTTGAAATCCACCTGATGTTTCTACACACCGAAATACATTGAATATTGGGCTTGATGGGTCTATCTTGAGCCCTGGAATCCAACGGCTAGGTCAGATTCCCTTGATGCGGACCCCACCTAGAAAAAACCTCGAGAAAACTCAAAAATAAAAAAAATAACAATCAGTAGCAAGCGCTGCTACTGCAACATCCAGAGGACGCGCAGCAGCGTCCTGCTGCGCTAGGATGTGAATAGGGGCTGGGACGTGGGTCTCAGTCGTGGGCCCCACCGTGATGTCTGTGAACATCTACACCGTGCATTGATGGGCCCCTTTTTGTTATGGGCCACCCCTCCAAAATCAGCCGCGTGTGGGACTCAGGTGGCCCACATGGCAGGAAACAGTGTGATTGAACAGTTGCCATTGAAACCCTTTTTGGGTTGTCACAGAAGTTTTGGATCAGATATGAAATTTATTTTTCTTCTCATCCGGGTCTATATGACCTTATTAACAGATTGGATGGAAAATTAACGTTATGGTGGGCCCCACGTAGGACCCACTAACGTTGTGTGTAGGAGTGGCATGGCAGGTGTACCTCACTCCAACTACCTAGCTGCTGGAGTGGCGTCACCAAGTTCTGTGGGTCCCACTTATATCATCCACGCCGCCCATCTGTGGGACCCACCATGGAGCATGTGTTGCATCCAAGCCGTTCAACCATTTTGAAAGCTCGTCTTAAGGCTTGAGATAAAAAATAAGACAGATCTATAGTTCAAGTAGACCCCACCATTTAAAATAGTGGGGACCGTGACATTCACCGTTCAAAACTTCTTAAGGGCCACGGTAGTTCTGATCAAGCTGATGTTTTTGCTTTCACTTCATCTACCTCTATGTTAACTTATGAATAGGTCAGATCTCAAAAATACATAAGAGTGGGCCCGATTGATATACATGAAGCCCATTTGATCCGGCCCATTTGAATCAGCCCATTTGATGAGGCCTGATGTAATGTATTTGGGGCCCATAGGTTGAGGCCCATTGTGATGTATTAGGGCCCGTGGGTTGAGGCCCATTAAAATGTATTTGGAGCTCATGGGTAGAGGCCCATTGTGATATATTTTCGACCCATTTGGTAAGGCCCATTGTGATGCATTCTCGGCCCATATGATGAGGCCCATTGTAATGTATTTCCGACCCATTTAGCAAGGCCCATTGTGATGTATTCAAGGCCCATGGTTAAGGCCCAGTGTGATGTATGTATGGCCCATTAAGTTGTGTATGAATCCCTTGTATGGGCCACTCCTTGGGAGCAATGTTGGTTAAATGGCCACATTGTTGGGCAATGACAGTTTAATGTCCACATTGTGACCTTCCCTTAGGCCTTGTTCGGCCGATTCCGATTGTCGAGGGCAATTATCGAGGCCGATTCCGATTTATCGATGCCAATTATCAGTGTCAGTTATCAATATTGATTATGAGTATGTGACAACATAGCATCATGATATCTGCACCTTGGAACCCACCTTATGTATATATTGGGCCCCATAAGGAAGTTCAGTTTATTGCACGATAGAGAGGGTAAGGAAGCCTACTTATTACACTTAGACTCGGATATGCCCTCGGTGGGGAATATTGTGACACTCCATCACTGTGATCACAAGTGGGCGGGCGCACGTGGGCGGGGCCTGAGGAGCCTGGGCAAGCTACCAGTGATTGGCAGACTACTGTGCTGGTAGGCTATTATGCATACAGTGAAGGCAGAACTTTGTCCCACATCAGTTGCATCGTCTGATGTTGTGGTGGCTATAAGTTGGATTCTTTCCTTAACTATCGTGACGCGTTTTAAATCAGTGAGCTTATCTTGATATTTGGACTAGATCCGTCATCCTTCTGTGGACGCCACATTATTCATATGCATATTGTGATAGATGATTGATTAAAGCAGATACCATTGGGCTGAGATGTTTATGGGACTCCTTGTGAGACGGAGTAATCCCCACATGATCGCGCGATACGCGCAGGTTTGATGTATGGCCTAGATGAGGTCGATGGTATTCGTGGCTCATTAGGATTTACATATTGCATTGCATCCTCGGCATCTGTTATTGTCTTATTATGTTTTGCATTGCATAGCCTTGATATGGCCGTTAGGATTCATGCCTTGCATCGCATAGCCTTGGTACGGATGATAGCATTCATGGACTTACCAATATATTTTCGCTTACTCTGATATCGTATGATTCATGATCTTGTCAGTATTTTCGCTTATTCCGATGATGTATGATTTATGGGCTTTATTGTATACTTGGCACTTATCTTACACACACTTTCATTACCCACTAAACTTTCTATAAGTTTATGCACGATATATGTGTGTAAGTGGTTTTAGGTTGCAACAGCGTTGAGCTTGGAGCATGCAGTGGACCTCTAGAGTTTTGATTTTGTCATATGTATTTCTCTTTCAGCACTGTATTCAAATGTTTATATTAGTGGATATGTGATGATGACGTTGCCTTTGTGATTTGGGTAAACTTGTGGTTATGCTCATTACGAATCAAAATCATGTTAGAAATCCTCCTTGTAGAATCTCAGGATCGGAACCTGGTGTATGAGTATTGAGAGCCGAGAATGGGTTACTACGGAGGCTATCGGCACCGGATTCGGTGATCGAAAATTTTGTGAGCCCGGTTTCCAAGTTTGGGGCGTGACAAGGTGGGTCTCATATCATGATCAACGGTCCAAATATTGCGCGGGGTACATCTTTTGATCTACACCTCGGATTAACGCACAAGACACAGCGTTGGAACCGCGGCGACAATGCAGGCGCAAAGGCATAAGTTTCAGGTCGAATCGGTTTGGGTTTATAAGGCAGAACTTAGGAATGATCGCAAATGCTACCTACAGTTCGCGGGTCATCGGAACTTGACCGGAAGGACCATGGGACCTAACGGAATGGAATGGATACTAGGTTATGGGTCTGATAGTAAGTGTCATATGTGACTTAACTAAGTTATTCTCCTAATTATTCTAAGCACTTTTCCCATTGGACACAACTCCTAATGCTCAACGGATGAAGAGTTATAATTAAACTCAAACTTACTATTTATAGTAAAAACGAAACTAAACATGGAATTTGGCCATTAATAGGAAGGAATCTCACAAATTCAACATGGGCTATGACGGGTTGATTGTCCAAAGTAGCTCTTCCTACTTAAAAATCATATATGGTATGTCAAGTAACTCATTCTGGTTTGTGAGATATGCCTGTTTTAAGGTTCTGACGGTCGTGATGACTTCTAATGGTCTTGATGACTTCCGCATCT
This sequence comes from Magnolia sinica, assembly GCF_029962835.1. NCBI lineage: Eukaryota > Viridiplantae > Streptophyta > Magnoliopsida > Magnoliales > Magnoliaceae > Magnolia > Magnolia sinica. The sequence goes on from NC_080590.1 coordinate 48,845,295, forward strand.
AATCGGATGTAACGCCCTGAAATTCGAAGGTTGAGCAAAGCTCAACTCCTGAGTTCTAACGTATCACTTATGCAACATAGAAAATGATGATTAAATGTTGTCCATATTAGTGCATTAAACATAAGTGGGATTATACTAAAACAGCATATCATACTCCAGAGATAATTAAATTAAGTAAGCGGAAGACTGAGATAGGTATATAAAATATGAAAGTATTTCTCAATCTCCAGAGTATGAGTATGATTCCAGGCTGAATTTATACATGTATTATTCCAAAATTTACAAATATCAATGTGTAATTATCCCACTAATCCATGCAACCCTATAATCCCGTCGAATCAGAACAAGGTCTACGAAGACCCGCCTGATAGTTGAACATAGAAGAATTCCTCCTCCTCGTCCATGAAGTCCATTTCAGCTGCATAGACTCCGCCATTACCTGCATCTATAACAGAGTCTAGTTGGTGTTTTAAAACACCATCCCAGGTGGGAATGAGTAGTTAATTTAGCGAAACTATAAAGTAAAGGTTAACATATTATCAATTCAGTCAAGCAGTAATAATAAAGCAGTGCAACAATCATGTCCTAAGTACTCTTCTTAATGTAGGGATGATATGCTATAATGATGCATGCCCTCGCCTGCACTCCCTCAGCAACATCATCTCACGGTCACACATGCAACACTCCCGTTGTGCTCAACTCCATTGCCAAAGGCACATGCAATGTGGTGCATGTGCGTGTTAGCCAAGTTCTTAATTAGACCTATTCATACAGCATGTTTGGGAAGCTAAGGTACCTCCTTTTATATCATTTATCCAAACAATGATCCATCTAGGGTCGTCAATCCTAGTTAATCACATACGATAGGCAAGTTCGAGAGTTTACACTCTAGGTCTCTACGAGAGGCTCATCACCGTCGGCGTAGGCTTATTTTGTACTCGAGGTCACACCACCAACACCCTACCAACTGGCAGTCTATTTTTAAAGGCTCGTCACTAACCCGACTGGGGACCACAGCCAGGCTGCGCTAGGGTAGGCCGATAGCTCGAATACAGTGTCTCATACCACGAGTTTGGGTTGCTCACTGGTCACTACAGGGAGGCTCGTCACCCCAACGTAGGTCGACAGCTCGACCACGGTTTCCCATACTACCATGTCTAGCTCATGAGTCTTAGCAGATCGTGGTACCGTGGTTGAAACGGACTTTTACATTGGTAAGTGGTACCTTAGATTCAAGCAGTAGCGTTCATACATGGTAAACACACAATAGGCCCATCGATTTATTAGACAAGTTTGACTAGTATGAGTGTACACTAAATTAATCGACATGGTACCACTGTCGACAATCATCGTACGCCTCGGATTCACCGAACGCATCAAATGTGGCGAGACTAATTCGGCAACTCAAACAAGAATTGTTACCAATTACTTGGACTACGAGGTAGTCCCAATCATATTCATACATAATAAGCATTCATATGTGATAGTCAAACAGCATGTGACAACCAATTTCAGTATAAATCTCATTCGAGCATTTTAACAAACACATCATACACATATTGTCATACATAGGCATTTCATCCATAAAGCACGTAGTAGTAAGATAGGTTACATGAAGGAAACTGTAACTATAGATAAGGTAATTGAGAATCCTATCTCAACACCCACATTAAATACATTTCCACAAGCATTTTCTCATTCAGGTATTTTATCAAACACTTAGACTACACATATCAACATACATGTAATAAATTAGTTATAATGTATATTATAGCAGATCCTTTCACAAGGGAGTTACCACGCGTACAACAATCATAGCAAGCACAAATCATAATTCCATATTCATACAAATAATTCAACAAACACATGGAATGCATTAATTTCAACATAGTTTATATATATGTAACACACGGAAAACATCACATCTAAGCATATGTGATAGCAATCAAGTCAGTCATAAATCATTAAATGACATTGAAAGCCTTGAAAACCATAACCTAAATGTTTGTAGTCCGCGCCTTTCGCCGGTACACGGATTTCGAACTCGGTTCGAACCCTACGTCTTTGTCTACGGCACAACGGCTACCTAAATCACGAAAGAGGTTAGCTATTTCACTGATTCTTCTACTTGAATTCCTAAAACGAGGTTAGGGTTAGGATTCCTTACCCAAATCGAAGTTGGAGACGATCGTGAAGCAATGTGGAAGGGTGAATCGAGGCGTGGAGTTATAGGAGAGAATCCCAGCAATGATCTCCCACTCTTTCTCTTCTCTCGTCACACTTTTCTCCTCTTTTCTCTCTTCTCTCTCCTAGGTTTGGAGCAAATTCATATGTGACAGAGAAGGGGTGGGTTAAGGGTCTTATATAGATCCAGAACTGGTTCAAATAGCCCCAGGGCCATAGTATACTTAGGTTATAGCCAAAGGGAGTCTGTTTCTGATAAACGAGGCTCATCTGGAGGTCCATTACTGACCTAAGGCGTAGGATAAGTTCCCTAGCAATGGATTTAGGCCAGGTTAAGATTTCGGTCCGAATAGATTTGTGGATCAACCGTGGAGGACCAGTTTCAGTTCAACGGTCATCATCACTCGATCAGGGTCACAAGTATACTAATGGGTGCAGGAAAATTTTCCTGATCAATGGGTGTAGTTGGGTCAGATCTGACGGTCTGAAACCTTAAAATTGGCCTGCAAGAAAATGGTCCAATTCACTTAAATCTGAGTTCATTTTCTAAAGATATTCGCATTTCTCACACACTTTACTCAGGGCTCTAGTTGTGCATTTCTAGATACTATTCGGGCTCGATTCCCACGATGATTGTCAAGTCCAGTAAGGCGGTCATAACCGTATAGTTTCGCGGTCATCGGACTTTTGACGCGCGGTCCAGGTCCGATATGGAGTTTCAATGTGCTCCCGAGAGTAACTGGGTTTTGGGATTGCTCATAGGTCTTAAGGCAATGTTGAGTCAGCGATCCTAATGGTTTTGGGTCTTGCAGTTCGTATAGAAAGTGGTTCAAGGTAATTCCATTGATTATTTAGTTTAGCACTTAATAAATTTTCGTCTAATTTCTAAAGGATTCGGTCCTTAGTGATTTCTGCTTAAGGTGATACTCGGGTCTTTGTACGAATTTTTTCGAGACGTTACAATTTACCCCCCTTAAAGAAAAAAATTTCATCCTCGAAATTGCCTAAGGGTAATAAGCAAAGGTTTTATTATTTCATTTGCTTAGTTTTGTTAGTTTTAGGTTTATATACGTGTTAGGGTATATAATAACTACATCAGCCTAGCTCATATTGGTCTACCCCCTTAAAAGTTTCTACCTTTAAGGTTTGAAAACAAATGTCCAAATCATTATTATCGTGCTAAGTGTTTGTTGATTAAGTTTACCTAAGGGTGGCATAATCTACTCTTTATGATTAGGTTAATACAGAAAGACAGTTGTGGTAGGCTCAAATCCGATACGTCGATTGCCAGCATGATCAGGGCAGACAACTCGTTGTATCCCTTCCTAATCTTAATGGATCCTGGTCTTCTATTCGGTCAAAGCAGTGAGCCCTTTGGTAATCACCCAGGATTGAGAACTGAGTTAAGTCGCGAATGCCTCATAGGGATATGGTTCTGAAATTTTGAAATCTTATCATCCTAATTATTTAAGGAGTATTATAATTCATTAGGAGGTTCAAGCCTCATGTTTATAATGTTGTCCTTTGGGTCTTGTTTAATGAGAGTTCTTGTTTAACCTATGTTTAACTTAGTGGATAATAAGTTTTTCCATAATGCTCATAGTCAAAAGACTATACTAGAAGGGTTTTTAATCTCCTAAAAATATATTTGTATGTCACCATTTCGATCATACGGCTAGGGGGTTATGGGCAGATAGCACTTCAGTTTCATTAACTTCGGGAGGGAAGGAAGAGTCGAGAGTTCTAAAATATTTCAGAAGTTTGGAATGTTAGCAACATAAGGCCGCGGGAAAGGAAAATAGAGGGACATCTCCTTGATGCGGTATGAACCTTGAATTCACAAGGGAATAAGAAACTTATAATATTTTACTGTAGTCCGCCTCTAATATGAGCTTACAGAGTATTAAACTATGAAACTCAATCCTACTTAAGGGTCCTAATTTAATTGCACAAAAACAACTTATATATATATGTGTGTGTGTGTGTGTGTATAATTAAATTTAATCACAGGATGATCCCTAGTATGATTATAAATAATTTCTAAATAGACACCAAATATTAAACTATAACATGAAAAGATATGACCTGTCTATTGGCAACTCGAAGTTGTAGAAATTTTTATTTTTTTTATTTTTTATTTTTTTATTTTTTCTTTTTTCTTTTTTAGTAATCCATTATTAGGCCTATTCTTTCATATGAATTGGTTTAATAGACCCAATGTCTACCAATAGGAATACATATATACCTTGAATGTGGGCAGTGACCTCAAAGGCCAAAGGCGCTGCAGTTGCTGACTCAGGTGCTTCAGCTGCAAGTGCATGCACACGGGCTTGTTGAGGATGATTTGGTTGCGCTGTCATAGGTCGTTGAGGCAGCCTATTTCGAGGTACAGGTGGTCAGTAAAATGGCTGCGCTGGTGGTGCAGATTGTAGAGGTGGAGTCGTTATATCACGGGGTGACTGACGGTCGATCTTCTGAGGTGGCGTGAGACCGTTGTCTTTTATCTTGGTAAAGAAGAAGGGTTCAGTGTGTCCCCCTTTGTTGTAATATGTACACCAACGGCTCATTCGTCTCTACTGGGTCGGTGAAGTCATGAGCCTAGGAGGCGAGTCTACAGGTGGCCTCATACCTAGGACTGGCTGGTGCTGTAATTCGAGCCGAGGCCTCAAGCCCATTAGTATACTTATCTGAGAAACTCTGTCTCCATCTTGTTCAGTTCGTAGAGACGTGTTGACTAGCTCGGCGTAATTGGGAATGCTAGAGCAACACATCTTAGTGAGGATATCGGGTCGCAGCCCATCTGAAAAACGTCACATTTTCATCGGTTCATCTACCAGTATCAAAGGAGTGTATCTAGCTAGCCCCGTAAATTTGTTCTCGTACTCTGACACAGTCATTCCTCCCTGTCGAAGGCGGAGAAACTCACCCTCTTTTTCATTACAGTAAGTGAGGGGGAAGTACTTCATATGGAAGCGTGTCTCAAATACATCCCAGGTCCACACGTGTCCTGCGAGAACTTTTCGTAGGATGTTGTCCTACCATAAACTAGCGTCCTTCTCGAATATATAGGTGACTAGCTCGACTTGCTCTACCTCAGTGCAGTGCAGCGGCTTTAACATCTTAGAGATGAGATCTAGCCAGTACTCAGCCTCCTCGGGTCTGTGAGTACCCGCAAAAGTGAGAGGACGGAAACGCTGAAAGCGCTTAAAAAGACCACTGGTATTCAGGTTTCCAGCAGGGTGCACAGGTGGTGCAGGCGGAACCACATTCATTGTAACACCCCGTACTTTTCAGTACTCGGGTGTTACCATATAACCAAACTTAGTATAAAGATAAGCTAGACTTATATAAACATTTACGTGCATCCTAGTTTAAATCTAATAGTTAAAATAATTCCCATCCATATGTTAACCCATTTGTCCGTTGGCGCTCTAATGATATTTAATAAGTATATTTATTTTATTTATTATATTTTACACAAACATAGATCAGGGAAATTTTAGATGTATCTTGATAAATTACTTATCATATAGAAGTGTATGAAAATGGATTGATATGTATATATTTAATGTAAATAAAATATTATGAAAGTAATATTACATTACAATAGTTTTACAATGTATAATGGAATTATAAATATAAATATAGTATTAAATATCTTTATAAATACGTATACAAAAGTTATCAGATATTTTCAGGAAAATTGTATAACAATATTACTGAGTGCAAACATGATTTTAAATTGATTCTCAATTCATTTATATGTATGTTTACTTATAATAGAATGTTATGAATTAACGTGATTAATAGCATGTATACAGTAGTGCAATAACATTAAAAATTTTATTTATATGTATGAGATTTTAATCATTAAATTACCAAAATCCTCACACATTAGAATTTCATTAAAAATGATGCTTAACCATCCTGATCAAGGCATTTAACCACTAAGTTACCTAGGATTCTCATTTAAACTCGACCAGAGACCCTTAGGAAACTCATAGGACAAGCATGATGGCGATCCGACCGTCAGGTTGACGGGGATTAGGAACCAGAACACCAAATCCCTCTGTTGGGCCCCACCTAGGCCTTAACTTCACCTGATCTTCAGTCAAAGTCCATATTGGGGCCTTCCAAGATGAATGGACGGTGTGGATTAGTCACAAACATCATGATGTACACCACACGGGGTGCGAGTGCACCTAGTGCACCCGTACCCGCCGTGCACCACGCATGTCTGCTCTTGTCAGTGGACGGAGACGTCCCTGAGATTTTGATCGTTGGCCCACCAAATGAATTCGGAACTCTAATCTAAACCGTCCATCGTGTCAGGGAGATCCACTTGACCAAAACCCAATGGTCATAACAGGTTTTCTTGTGCACATGGACACACTATCTTCACTGCAAACCATCCCTACAAACACATCAGTTTCCAGAAACGGAAACTATCTCCTGCTGTTGCCTCATGGGCGATCCGTGTGAGGAGAAAACCTCTCATCTTAGCCCTCTGTCCGGGCTCATCTCGGCCGTCCATTCTAGCTGTGGTTTAGGGCTTCAAAACCACTACGGTTTCCATCCTACCCACCGGATTTGTAAGCGGTTTCAGTTAAAACAAATCCAAGCCATCTGTTACTGATCCGACGATGCTGGGATCTTAGGGTTAGCAAATAAAATGGGATGGATCGAGCAGTAGGTTACCCTCCTCCGTTTTCTAGCAGCCACATTAAAAAAAAAGGGTTGTTTCCTTCCAAACTCAAACCACCACTCTAACCATCCTTGAGCTTCGAAAAAGCCTATCTGGAAGCTCTCTAAGACCCATAGGAATCATCTGAAAGGAGCAGATCGAAGGAAGAAGCTCTGATTTGCAAAACACCATTAATGGTTGTCTTCTTCTCCACCGAGAAACAGGAGGTTGCTGTTGGTTTTAGCCTTCGTTCGGCCTCGTCCAGGCCTAGTGGGATAGGTCTAAAAAGAAAAGAAGAAAAGAGAAGAAGGAAGAAGTAGGTGCGTGGGTGCGGTCCGCCGCACTGCCTCAGCCCAACTGAGTCGCTGGCCATGCGCACGGGTTGCTGCTGACCTCGAACTGAGTTGAGGGTTGTTGTTCGACCTCCCGCTGCACCAGCTCGAGTCAAGATGACTCACTCCAGGCATTTCTGGAAGCAGACAGTAGAAAGGAAGAAGAAAATAGAGTAGAGAGAGAGGAGGTGGGTGCAGCCGTTGCACCACTTCACGCTACTCGCTGGTGCGAGTTGGTGTCTAGGTTTCGGCCCAGCGATCTCGCTGAGGTGAGGAAATGAGAAAGAAAAAGAGAGAGATAGGAAGAGAAGAAAAGAAAAGGGCAGAGAGGAGACAGAGAGGGTGAGATGGGGCTGAGTTATGGGCTAACTCGTTGCCGAGTCAACTGGGTCGAGTTCGGCCTGAGTAGGCCTGTTTCAGTTGAGTTGTGCTGGTTCACTCCAGCAACCTTGTTGGATGCGTGGGTCTATGTAGGGGCAAAAGTAGAAGAGAGAAGAAAAAGAAAGGAAAAGATAGGAAAGAAAGTAGAGGAGGAAATAGAGAGTTTGTGTCTGAGCTATGGGTTGACTCGCTGAGTCAGCTGGGACGAGTTGACCAGGGGACTGGTCTGGGTCTAGCTAGGTTCTAGTAGGAAGAGAGGGAAGAAGAAAGCAGAAAAAGAAAAGATAGGGAAGAAGAAGAAAAAGAGAGAGAGGAAAGATGAGAAACTTGAAGAAGGGCCGAGTCGACTCGATTGGAACCGAGTCAGGGTCGAGTTCAGCTGGGCTAGATAATGCTTGGGCCTGGTCCAGGCCTTGCTGAGGTCGAGTTGGGTCGACTCAGCTGAGTCGAGTCATGGGGCGGGTCCATGGCTTGAATGGAGGATGAGTTGAACTACCAAGTCGATCTATGTGAGTAAACTTCCTCTCCCTAAGTAAGCTCCATGATTTATCATCTTCATTAGCATTACTACAATTATTGCAATATGATTAACCGCTAGTAGGATAACTTTGCTAATAATAAATTACAAAAGCTTGATATTAACAATTATTGTTATTAATGCTATTCTTATTTTGTCATTGATTATAATGTTAGTATTGTTAGTATATATAAGTGGACAGTTACTGATTATTTTACTTCATTCTAATATTATTACAATTAATTATATAAGTTAGATTTCAAACCCTAAACCTAGATAGAGTGCTATGTCTAGATCTAGTTATGGAAGCTCGCAATTCATGGTAGACCATAATACTTACTATCATGACTAGACTCACTGTGGATAGCCTAGGGCTATTAGCATTAGAAACTATTTGTCATTGTCCTTTTGGGATTAGTATAATACTCGTTAACATAATTATTAAGTATTAACCCCTATTATAGTATCATTAGTAAATATTCTATTATTATTACTTGAATTATTTGAGAGATTATCAGTAACCATAAGAATATTAGGTAATGTCGGTACCTTTGAACATGAACTCACGAACCATCGTTAATATTGCTGAATTAATACTCCTATTATACCTAATAATTAATCCATTGTACCATAATAATAATAATGATAATCTAGGATTCAAATCCTAGAATCTAAAGCTTATGACTAAACCCTAGTGTGAAGCCCTAATTCTATACTAAAACCCTAAAAGTAATCCACACCCTAGGTTGTATAAATCTTGACCATAGACACTTGATAGAACATTTATCTCATGTACAACTTCACAATCCATGGTAGGACTCAACTCTGAGGATGCACGCGCTTCCTAGCAACATCAGTTAGCGATTCAAAGTATAAGGTGATGATTCTTCCCCTTGAGTTTTCCATCTTCTCATTAGCTTAAGTTATAGTTTTTATTAAAAATTATAATTGATATCTCTCTCTTAAAATCACATGTGTTAGCTAGTGGAAATTGAATTACTATATTACCTGCTTAATATTCATCCTGTATATTTGTTCATGCTTGTGGATTATTTGTGTATTGCTTATGAACTTTAAAATGGTACATTAGTGGGAAACCCCCACCTATAAATGTACACCCATACTTGGGATGTAACCCGACTGGTTGTAATTAAAATGGACCTTCGACTTAGTGGTTATTGAGTGGTGGTCTAAATGGATCATTAATGCGGGCCTACCATTCAGGGTTGTTGTGTCCAATAGTTTTCAAGGATGGTCTTTTATCACATGGTTTTGATACTCGCCCTATGAGGCCTATTTTAATAATTACCCTATGTGGCTTGTTTGATATCGCCCTATGTGGCTTTGTTCTGGTATTTTTCCTATATGGGTTCGATGTTTTATACCATGCAACCATACGATGGTAAGCCCCATATACTGTAATATGATTGGCCACTAGTCGATGGGTTTCCATTAAACATCCTAATATAGTAGCCTCATAGGCCGGGGATGGTGGTAATGGGACACTATGCCTGAGTCATCGGCCTACGCTGGGCCCTGTGCTCCCCGTAGTGACCGTGAGCTTATTCTAAAACGGCTGATTGCAATTGGACTAATAATGGGCTGGCAAATCATGCACGCATAGCATACTACGACGGCTTGGATCATTATGCCCATACGATTTCGCCACATGTTGCGCTAATGACCAGCCGATCGATTTATGATGATGACTTGGATCACTCATGCCCATACGATTATGCCGCGTGTTGCGCTGATGACCAGTCACATCTTTGGGTGACGACCCCATTGCCTGTCTGGATATTTTTCCTGGGGCACCGACCGTCCAGATGATTTACCCGGGTCGATGATTGCATTCATGCATCCATGCACCTAATAAGACTGCATTTACTCTGTTTTGGTTGTCTGGATGTTTTATACTATTTCTTACCTAATGCGGTGGTGTGTAATCTTGAGGGAAATTCACACTGAGCTGGCCACTCATCCATCAAATATAAAACCGTACAGGTAGTACAGGTGGCTTAAATGATATGCATGTTCAGACTTGATAAGGAGCAGGGTACGATCACCAGGAATGCTTGACTGTATGCTTGGAGGAGCTGTGTGATCTTGTGGCTTATATTTATATGCTTCCTATTATTTCTCATGTATTAGATCATGTAATTCTTATATTTGTTAATTTTGGAGACATTAGTTTGTATAAGTCATTATGGGCATATTTGAATGATAATGAAATTTTTCTTTACGTCAATTTGTCCACACTATGCTCATTTGCTTACTCTGATAAAAGAAAAATATTATATCTGACCATCCTTTAAAGTTAACACTCGGGTTTTTGGGACACGAGTCATATACTCGGGTCCTGAAGATTCGGGGCGTTACATTCATGTTCTGGGCAAGGGCCCCAGCGATGGTGGTCCAAATCTATTACTGCCGCTGCATAAGGAGCATCATCTGCTCCAACCTATCAAGAGGAGGAGCCGCCTGAGGCATGTATGGCGTTGATGTGGACGTACGGTTCTGTTCGGGAACGGGTGGTGCATAAGGTGTTGGCTCATTGGTGGGGCCAGTGGATGGCAGAGAATCCGATATAATCTCGTAATTTGGTCCCAAACTGGGGTCCGTATGACTATCGCATAGGGGAGGTGCCCCGTCATTCGATTCGCCAAGAGTAAGACATGCCGTACTCTGAGTATTCTTAGGTGGCATCCCCTATATAAAACATAGGGTGCAACACGTGTAAGATTTAGCATAACAACACTTAATTTGTTAAGCATACTACATGTTCCATAAACAAAGGAGCTTCATGCATTTCATTTACCAAAATTGTCACCATATATGAGTTGTAGACTTACATGGATCATGACAGAAGATGCATGTGAGCTAATCTAAACAAGGCTTTAAACACCAAAACACACCAACAACTCTACCATACTACTAAGCCTATCAAGGCTATCACATAGAAAGTAAGAAAACAGAGAAAACCCAGAGACGACTACGACATATGACTAGTCGTCCGACTCTAGTGATGGTGACGGAGCACCCTTGTCCTGCATGCAGCATAGGAGGGCCTTCAAATTATGAGATATCCTCTTAAATTTCTGTTTCATGAAGGTCTGACCCTCTTCAAGCTTGGCCCGGGTCTCACTGACCTCCTGTCGCAGAGCGACCTGGCCCTCCTCTATCTAAGCCAAGAGGGCTTCTATAGCAGCCCGACCACGGTGGGGCACATGTGTAGCAGGTGAAGAGCCCCCATTAGAGTCTTGGGCTTCCTCTTCTTCCTCTTCCTGCTCTTCCTCTTCCTCACTTTCTTCCTCTATCTCATCTTCATCTTCTTCATCACTCTCTTCCTCTTCACTTCTCGTCTCATCCTCACTCTCATCAAGTCAAGCTTGATATTGTCGTGGCCCAATAATCATGTTGTTGAGAGTAGTGTCGTTGATTAAATAGATCGGTGCGAGCCTTTCTGAGCCAAGTCTGTAGCCGAATTCATGAGTAAGTTTGCATATAACTCAGCCGAATGGGACTGAAATCTCTGTCCTAAGAGAGCATGCAGTCTGAACTATCTGTAGTAGTACATACGTAGGCAGGCACAGCTTGTCTCCTTGCCCAACTCGGTATAAGAAGTCCACCATCAAACGCGTGCATTCGGAGCTATTGCTCCATCTAGGATACACATCGTGCGTGAATATGTGGTGGGGCAGGCGGAAGTCGTGAGTCATCTTGGTCGCTAGGAGGCAGTTGCCTCGACTCCAGTGGACCAGTCGGCCACAAAGAAATCACGTGCGGCGATCTCTTTCATGCACGCTCCTGAGATTTCTCTCGCTAGCATGTACCTCTCCACGCGGCATCCTCATGATTCAGGCTATCAAGTCCATATTGACAATGGCTTCCCGCCTTTCCACGGGGATAGAAAACTGTAAACGCTCCAGCAGTGGCTCTTGTATATGGGTGTAAAAAGCTCGGACAGTGCTCTCATTCGCACGAGACTTGCCCACAAATATGGGACCCCACCCGGTGTCTAACAGAAGATCCATCACCGGATAAAGCCTAAATAGTTTCTCGTCCATGTGTGCTTCAAAGAGGACTCCACGGCCTTGAAATCTTCTATGTGCCATATCCGCCAATAGAGCTCTCTTGAGAGGAAGCTGGGGATTGAGATCCCGCTTCGTCCTGATCTCTCGATCGATGCTTGAATTTTCTTCGGCGCTTTTCTGCCTCCTCGGACGGGTAGGGCGATTAGGCCCGGCTTCATCCGTGGAAGCTCTCTTCTTCCCCATGAGAAAAAGGAGTGTCGAAAGGGAGAAAATCGCTACCATGAGCTCGAAAAGAGCCATTTGAGTGAAACAAGATGGAGGGATAGGATGGATTGTTGAGCCTTGAGATCTTTGAGACACAGAGGAGGGTTTGTGTGCTCAAATGGGAGAAAATGAGGGAGATAGGAGGTGGGTTTGAGAGGAATGGTGGGAGGTGTGTATGTACACCCATCGGCCCGACCGGCCCGGCGCGGCCCGACAGGCCCGCTGTCCGTGTACAGCGAGGCTTCGCCGTTGGGGCGATGCCATCGTCGTCCACTGGACATGTGGGCGATGGCTCCCCCCCCCCCCCCCCCCCCAGGGTGTTAAAAATGTGTGGGGTCCACTTTGGATCCCCCCGATTTGCACCGTTTAGGCCCCCAAGTCCGTTTAAGGCGTTTCGGGTCTGATCTCGCACATATTCATGCTCTTCGGGTTATTTGAGTGTGGAAAATATCGAATTATGATTTAAACTCGTTGATTGATAGTTTGAAAAAGGATTGGGGCCATCTCATATGATCACAGATGCATACCGGTCCTGTTTCTATAGTCAGTTACGCTTCAACGGTCATATGATCACCGACGGGCGAAACTTGGGATCCTATGATTATCTCTGCGTTTTAACGCCTCCTCCTAAGTCAAAGTACGTCAGTGTGCATCGCGTTACCCTAACCCAGGCCCAGTTTAATCCAAATCATGCTCTGATACCATCTTGTAACGCCCTGAAATTCGGGGGTCGAGCAAAGCTCAACTCCCGAGTTCCAACGCATCACTTATGCAACATAGAAAATAATGATTAAATGTTGTCCATATTAGTGTATTAAACATGAGTGGGATTATACTAAAACAGTATATCATACTCCAAAGATAATTAAATTAAGCAAGCGGAAGACTAAGATAGGTATATAAAATATGAAAGTGTTTCTCAATCCCCAGAGTATGAGTATGATTCTAGGCTAAATTTATACATCTATTATTCCAAAATTTACAAATATCAAGGTGTAACTTTCCCACTAATCCATGCAACCCTATAATCTCGTCGAATCAGAACAAGGTCTACGAAGACCCGCCTGATAGCTGAACATAGGAGAATTCCTCTTCCTCGTCCATGAAGTCCATTTCAGCTACATAGACTCCGCCATTACCTACATCTACAACAGTCTTCTTAGTGTTTTAAAACACCATCCCAGGTGAAAATGAGTAGTTAATTTAGTGGAACTATAAAGTAAAGGTTAACATATTATCAATTCAGTCAAGTAGTAATGATAAAGCAGTGTAACAATCATGTCCTAAGTACTCTTGTTAATGCAGTGATGATATGCTATAATAATGCATGCCCTCGCCTGCACTCCCTCAGGGGCATCATCTCACGGTCACGTATGCAACACTCCCGCTGTGCTCAACTCCATCGCCAAAGGCACATGCAATGCGGTGCATGTGCGTGTTAGCCAAGTTCTTAATTAGACCTATTCATACAGAAGGTTTGAGAAGGTAAGGTACCTCCCTTTATATCATTTACCCAAACAATGATCCATCTAGGGTCGTCAATCCTACTTAATCATATACGATAGGCAAGTTCGAGAGTTTACACTCTAGGTCTCTACGAGAGGCTCGTCACCGTCAGCGTAGGCCTATTTTATACTTGAGGTCACACCACCAATGCCGTACCAACTGGCAGTCTATTTTCAAAGGCTCATCACTAACCCGACTGGGGACCACAGCTAGGCTGTGCCGAGGTAGGCCTACAGCTCGAATCTAGTGTCTCATACCACCGTATTCGGCTCACGAGTTTGGGTTGCTCACTGGTCACTACGGGGAGGCTTGTCACTCCAGCGTAGGTCGACAACTCGATCACGGTGTCCCATACCACCATGTCCGGCTCATGAGTCTTAGCGAATCATGGTACCATGGTTGAAACGGGCTTTTACATTGGTAAGTGGTACCTTAGATTCAAGCAATAATGTTCAGATATGGTACACACATAATAAGCCAATCGGTTTATTAAACAAGTTCGACTGGTACGAGCGTACGCTGAATTAATCGACATGGTACCACTGTCGACAATCATCGTACGCCTCGGATTCACCGAACGCATCAAAGTGGCGAGACTAATTCGGCCACTCAAATAAGAATTGTTACTAATTGCTATGCAATAGTCCCAATCATATTCATACATAATAAGCATTCATATGTGATAGTCAAACAGCATGTGACAACCAATTTCAGTATAAATCTCATTCGAGCATTTTAACAAACATATCGTACACATATTGTCATACATAGGCATTTCATCCATAAAGCATGTAGTAGTAAGATAGGTTACATGAAGGAAACTCTAACTATAGATAAGGTAATTGAGAATTCTATCTCAATACCCTCATTAAATACATTTCCATAAGCATTTTCTCATTCAGGCATTTTATCAAAAACTTAGACTACACATATTCACATACATGTAATAAATTAGTTATAACGTATATTATAACAAATCTTTTCACAAGGGAGTTATGTACAACAATCATATATTCTCAAACAACAATCATGGCAAGCACAAATCATAATTCCATATTCATACAAACATTTCAACAAACACATGAAATGCATTAATTTCAACATAGTTCATATATATATATATATATATATATATGTAATATGCAGAAAACATCGCATCTAAACATATGTGATAGTAATCAAGTCAATCATAAATCATTAACTAACATTGAAAGCCTTGAAAACCATAACCTAAACGTTTATAGTCCGCACCTTTCGCCGGTGCGCCGATTTCGAACTCGATTCGAACCCTACGTCTTTGTCTACGGCACAATGGCTACCTAAATCATGAAAGAGGTTAGTTATTTCACTGATTCTTCTACTTGGATTCCTAAAACGAGGTTAGGGTTAGGATTCCCTATCCAAATTGAAGTTGGAGACGATCGTGAAGCGATGTGGAAGGGTGAATCAAGGCATGGAGTTGTGGGAGAGAATCTCAGCAATGATCTTCCACTCTTTCTCTTCTCTCCTCACACTTTTCTCCTCTTTTCTCTCTTCTCTGTCCTACGGTTTGGAGTAAATTCGTATATGAGAGAGAAGGGGTGGGTTAAGGGTCTTATATAAGCCCAGAACTGGTTCAAATGGCCCCATGGCCTTGGTATACTTAGGTTATAGCCAAAGGGAGTCTATTTCTGATAAACGGGGCCCATCTAGAGGTCCATTACTCACCTATAGTGTAGAGTAAGTTCCCTGGCAATGGATCTAGGCCAGGTTAAGATTTCAGTCCGATCGAATTTGTGGATCAACCGTGGAGGACCAGTTTCAGTTCAACGGTCATTGTCACTCAATCAGGGTCACAAGTATACCAATGGGTGCAGGAAAATTTTCCTGATCAAAGGGTGTAGTTGGGTCAGAATTTGACGGTTTGAAACCTTAAAATTGGCCTGCAAGTGAACGGTCCAATTCACTTAAATCTGAGTTCATTTTCTAAAGATATTTACGTTTCTCACACACTTTACTCAAGGCTCTAGTTGTGTATTTCTAGATACTATTCGGGCTCAATTCCTGCAATGGTTGTCAAGCCCAGTAAGGCGGTCATAACTATATAGTTTTGCAGTCATCGGACTTTCGACGCACGTACAGGTCTGATAGAGTTTTAATGTGCTCCCGAGAGCAACTAGGTTTTGGGATTGCTCCTAGGTCTTAAGGTAATTTTGAGTCGGCGATCCTAATGGTTTTGGGTCTTGTAATTGGTATAGAAAGTGGTTCAAGCTAATTCCACTAATTATTTAGTTTAGCACTTAATAAATTTTTATCTAATTTTTAAAGGATTCGGTCATTAGTGATTTCTGCCTAAGGTGATACTCGAGTCTTTGTACCGATTTTTTCGAGACGTTACATCGGGCCTTCTCTGATCCATCTTGGACATGAAAGTGTCCGTGACCTGCTCTACATCAATTCCCTCCACTTCAAAAGAACTTGTCCTCGAGTTCTCGTGCTACTTCGGTTCTTGGTCCTTGGTTAGGTGCGCCTTAACGATACCCGGATCAAAGTTATGATTAATTTATGGTCCGCCTTCTTTTGGTCCAACTATGCTAGGAATGTATCTGTGACACATTTTACATTAGACCCCTCAACTTGAAAAGAAACTCATCCTCGAGTTACTCAAGGAACTTGGCTCATGATTCTGAGATAATTTTGACGCTGATGTTTATTAGTCATTTTCTTGTACTTGACATTAGGCTCTTGAACTGACACAATACATGTACTCATGCTTTCATTGACTTGACCAATATCAATCAGTTCATTTACTCCTACCTTCAAGATCTGACATTCTTTCTGACTCACTTGACAGTGAAGGCGGTTAGGCAAGCTAGCCCCAGGGACAAGGCCTATGTGATGTTAGATGTCCCTCATGGGGGGCAATCCATCGAGTAAATCTTTTATACATAATAATCCATTAAAATTAGAAATTTCGGCCTTACCTCGATAGTATCTTTTAATATGAGCTAGATGATCTCCTTCATGGACTGGTCGTAGGCAAAGCCGTCATCGATGTCCTCATTGCTAGAACTCGCATTATCTGATATAACCCTACGATTCACCACTGGTAGTGTTCTACGAAAATCGAGGTTATGTCATATAGCAACCACGGGCAATTGAGCATTACATAGGGCTCATGGCGGAATTAGCACATCCCCAATATGGTCGAGGGTTGCCTGCAGCCCTTGCATGGTCAACTAACTCTTCCAGTGTAAAGCTTTCATTCTTTCCGAAAGATAATGAATCCCTGGATCACCGTCCACAAGATTTTTGTTCATACCTTCGTTGTTTGTCATCGGCCTAAAGGGAGTCCTCGCTCTGATACCAATTGACGCAGGGATGAACGTGATGAGGTCGATCACCGTCTTCCTCAAGGATAACTACTCTGAATCCACAGAGCTTCTCTGGACTCCTCACAGAGACTTGATGCAGGGATGAACGTGATGAGGTCGATCACCGTCTTCCTCAAAGATAACTACTCCAAATCCACAGAGCTTCTCTAGACTCCTTACAGAGACTTCTCGAATCCACGAGGAAAAAGCAATAAAAATAGAAATAAAATTCTAAAAAAATTCATAATTTGATCAATTTATTGAAATAAATGAGTTCACAACCCTTTAAATATGGATACCAAGCAATATGAGAGAAATCAGAAACAAATTATAACTAAAACTCTCTAAAATTCATAACTTACTATAAATAGTAAATTTACTTTTATAGTAAGTGTTCTATGTGGCTTAACCAAGTTATTCTCCTAATTAATTATTCTAAGCATTTTTCACATTGGAAACAACTCCTAAAGCCCAACAAATGAAGATTTATAATCAAACTAAAACTTACTATTTATAGTAAAAATGAAACTAAACATGGAATTTGGCCGTCGATAGGATGGAATCTCCCAAATTCGGCGTAGGCAATCCGGAATAGCCAGGTTAATTGACCAAAGTAGCTCGTCCTACCCCAAAATCATATATGGTACATCGAGTAACTCATTCCAGTTTGCAAGATATGCCTGTTTTAAGGTTCCGACAGTCTTGACGACTTCCGCATCTGATCGGGCCTTCTCTGATCCATCTTGGACATGAAAGTATCCGCAACCTGCTCTACATCACTTCATAAGAATGTCCTAAATGAACCATGTTGACTTCGTTAATAAACGAGTTCCCATGCATCAGGATCTTTGGGAATTCAATAAAGTATAAAAGTGTAAAATATATATAATCAAGAGTTACTTAAAGTATAACAAGGGTTGTATGAGAGGGAGGATGTCCAGATATAAAGACGTAAAATAAAATAAATAGTCGGCTGACGGCCGTGCACATGTCAGTCCTGGATGAAGTCGTTCGGTCCTGAATCATGTAAGGACTCACCGAGTCAGGAGGTGGTACTGGTATATCTAACTAAATCAGCTCAACCGCTCGGACGGATCCTATCAGACTCTCTCTAGTCTTAAAACCCAAACGCTTTCATTAATTAGAAGCTTCCATTCGAATGGATGGGACCCACTTGGCTTGATGGTTTGGACCACCACCCAGATGATCGATCTTCTGAATACTGAGTTGACCGATCAATGATTTTTATTTTTATTTTTTTACTGTTTTTGGCTCTTGTCCGGACGCGGATTTCCTGCGAAAGCCTTTCGCAGGAAGTTCCTGCGCAAGGATGCTAGGTGGGGCCCACCGACATGTTTTTTATAAATCCAATCCGTCCATCCGTTTTTCGAGTTCATTTAAGGACTTGAAATAAAAAAATTAGGTGTATGTAGAACTAAAGTCGGACACACGAGAGGAAACAGTGAGCATTCAGTGAGCACCGTTGAAGCATTCTTATGCCCAAAAATTATTGTATCAGTCTATATTTTTGGTTTTTTCACTTAATCCCATTGACAATGACCTTATAAACGGTTTAGATAACATATAAACATCAAGGTGGAGACTGGGAAGATTTCAACGGTAGAAATTTCTTTCCCTAATTTTCCCTCTCGTGTGACCTACTTGAGTTTTTTATCCACCTCCTTTTTTGTCACGCGCCATAAAATGAGATCTCAAAACGGATGTACGGAATGGATTTCTCACATACATTGTAGTGGGCCCCACCCAGAACCTTGCGCAGGAACTTCCTGCGAAAGCCTTTCGCAGGAAATCCGCGTCCCACTTGTCCTGCGGTCTGCACATGTACATCAAATATTTGACTTTGACCTTTTTCCTGAACATTCACTTTTCTTAAGTATGTGTGGCCCACCAGAAGCCTAATTTTTAGATCAGGGCAGGTTCATGGTAGCCTTAACATGATGAATGGCCAGGATCTTGTTCGATATGATGGTCCCCACAAAGTCCCCCACTTCAACGATCCTGATGACACCATCCGTGGCATCAGAACGGATGATTGCGCAAGAAAAGTCGATGGTCCAAATTCAACATCCAGAAGAACAGATGGGTTGGCTAAGATCTACGGTGGCCGTTGCTTGGATCAAAATCTGCCGAGTCCATTTGTCACGTAGTCCATGCGTGCATGAAGAGAAAATGATAAACAGAAAAACGCCAACCAACCGTTGACATATTCAGCGTACATGCATGAACATCCCACCTGATGAACGTCCCAGATCTTGCACATATTGGGCCCAGCTGCAAATAGCATTTCTTCCCAGAAAGGTTCATCAGCGTAGGAAGATGAGAGAAGCTGAACAGGTTCTGCTCATCTACAACCGGCCAAGTAATAGATGGAAAGTGATCTGTACATTCATGCCTATGGTTTGATGATCTACACCGTCAATCTGATGGTCCTCATCGTTGATGGAGAATCTCTTGAAATTTTCTAAAATTGGAAAATCACAACATTTGGATCTTTCGGAATGTTTTACATTGAATGTGGTAGTATTTTCACCTTCATCTCTTTTTATGGGCCAGAGAATTTGGGTTTAAATCCTCCAACCAGAATACCTTTCGACAGATACCCAATTCACAATCTGGCCGACCCAATCAACGGTTTGGATGACCGTAACTTGGTCCCACCGTAATGGAATCTGACACGTCAAACACCTGCACAGTTGATTATGAGCATGATCTTATAAACCCCAACAAGAAAGAGTCCACAAGATGATATCCAAATAAAAAACATTTAAAAGACTCCAAAAATGAGAAATGCCAAGTGCCCTCTCACACACGTGGACGATTGGAACCGTTCATTAGGCAATTCCAACTTTGTAGACACCATGTCTCAAAGCTCAGGCAGATCTGATCATGAGGTGGTCAATTTTTCTTGACCATGATTTAGTTCATCCACGTGTGCTGCACCTGATCATAACCATTTTGAGCTTCACGTTCAAGACATTGAATCTAGCCGCTGGGGATGAGCGGATATGATCTGGTACACAGGCTCCTCATTTCAACGTGTGAGGTGGAGAGCTTTCCCTCCTCATGCTTCCGTCGCAAGCAAGAACGGTGTCACACTCATTCACCGTTGACATTCAAAAACCTTACTTAAACCAGCCAATCCCCTAAAACTACCTTCTTCACGTAACACCCCCCACCCATCAATGGTTGATCAAAACATCATCCAATCCCTCCATCACCCACTCCATTATCGAGTATCCATCCACCATTGACAACACACCCACGAAGATGAACACCACCAACACCTCTGATGGATTGATGAACGCTGACATGAGCAGCGGGTTAAGCTACGGCGCCATCAGCCTCACCATTTGCATTCTGATCATCACCATCACCGCTGTCACCCTTGCTTGCTACTTCTGTGACCGGGCCCACTCATCCCCACCCCACCAGCCTCAAGAGCTCCACAGGCCCCCTCATCAGCCGCCCGTAGCTGACAATGAAGTGCACCTCGATGAAGCCACCCTCTTGAGCTACCCCACGCTACTTTACTCGCACGCCAAGATCCACAACAAGGACACCACCTCTTGCTGCTCCATCTGCCTCGCTGATTACAAGGACACGGACATGCTGCGGCTGCTGCCTGACTGCAGGCACATCTTCCACGTTAAGTGTGTGGACACCTGGCTGCGACTGCACCCGACATGCCCTGTTTGCCGCATGTCGCCCCTGCCGACCCCGCTCTCAACCCCTCTTGCAGAGGTTGTCCCGTTGGCAACCCGGGTATGAAGCGGGCATTCTCTTGGATATGGTTCCTTCCTGTAGAATGTAAAAAAGAATAGTATCACTAGAGTTCATGTTTACATTCAGAAATGTTCTGCATCTAAAGTCGAAATTGGCAATACTCTTACAGTAAAAATTCGGTGTCTGTACATTCAGAAAAGTTCTGCATCTAAAGAAGAATCTGATCACCCCGGATATTAGAGAAAGTGACGATGTGTTTTTAGCTCCTCTTAAGTGATGGGAGATGTGAGAGACCTGAACCATACATCAGTTGGGCCTCTCACTGCATGGATGATCAGGCCCAAAAATCAGGCTGACCCATTCATCAGACAGGCACCATGTGCAAAAAAATATGGACAGCTAAAGCATTTTCTTTTGTCCTTCACTTTGTGCACTTTGGCCTACCTTGATAAGCAGACCAGACTATTTTTCTTCATTGCATCTTCATGGTCGGGCCTAACTCATGGATGGAGGACGGTTTGGATGTTCAACACAAGTGGCATGCGTAGGGGCTGTGCAAGAGACGCATGTGGGATTAGCACATCTTGCACATACAAAATCATCACTGTTGCGCAGATGTGGATACAAAATGGGCATGGCATGACCGTGGCTTTCACAGATAAATGTTGAAGTAATGGACACATGACATTGGTAACTGGTTATTTTGGGTAGAGATATCGTATGAAATTACGAGCGGACAAACAAGTGATACAGAGCACTGATCTGGTCAGCCACGTGATAGATCATCCATGCTTCATGAATTTGCTCTATCAAATGATCTTAATTTTAATAAGACTTGTAAATTGTCAGCCCCTACAGGAAATACTCAGAGCTCAAAACGAGCCAATGTGATGCAAATCTGTACTGGAGATCGGTGGAACATAATACTTGAAGGACTGAGGCAGCTCTGCCAGTAACACGAATGCATGTGATGAATTGAACGACTTGATTCAACAGCTCTGCCGGAAAACCGAGCAGAGCAAATTGTATCGAGTGAGAATTCATGGATTACGATGACAGTTGAATTGTGAACCTGGCAATTGTGGTTTAACCAATGGTATAAATTTAGAAAAACTACCCACGTATCCTCTATTTACACTATTATCCAATGGGAAAGAATTTTCGAGCACGGCCCATTCATGATGGATGCCACCAGATGAACAGCTTGGATCAAAGAATGTTGGGCCAACCTGTACCATTGCTGGTCTAACTAAAATCTCTGTATACAGAGTTTTTTTCTTCTTCAAAAATATGAATTTAAAATGGGACTATGGTTTTATCTTAACATTCTATATTTCCTCTGTATCTGAATAGCATAGATGATGAAACACATGAAAAAGATGGTTACAGAATGCGCAGGTCATGCATGTATATTACATATTTGGAGGATCAAATACAATCATATGTACTACATCCAGTGGGTATCATATGTTTTCTTTGCCCAAGTAACACGTACAAGCCTTGCAATAATATGCACGCACATTGCGAGAGAAGATTTGGAAAGTATTTAGAACCCAAATTATGTTAAAATTGTGAGACTCCCAAGCAGGAACAACACACTGGTCATGCAGGCAGTACTGCCAACACACAATGAGGTTTTAATTAGTGCAGAATTACATACTGTGGCTCCTCTCTTGCACACATGGTGGATACCTCAAATCTCAATTGCCTAAATCGTGGGACCCGATCATGTACAGATTGAACAATCCCGAGTCCCGACCTCCGATTAATGGAAATTCTTTGTTGAATCTGGACTGCTTGCCACTATCCACTTTTACAGTCCATCAGATGTCTACCAATCGACCAGTTAAGATCATATTTTCAGTCAAACTTTTAGGTCACAGTCCATCTACAATAGGTCCAACTATTAGGGTGGTTAGGATTTGATATGATAAGGAAGCCTCAACTGTATCCTAGCAACAGGCACAACCGCTGTATATTGAAAACCCAATACACTGACTGGCACAAAACGGGAACAAATGCAAGTGAAGCAACTGAAAAGCAAAAAATGTAAATTACTTCAGGGCACGACGGATTGTGGAATCTCAAATTTTGCAAGCAGATGAAGAACCCAATATAAAATATTCATGCAAAGATGTACATGGAGCAGCAGCAGCAGGAGTGGCACCACGTAGAACATAAACATTTTTAGAAATCAAAGCACTTAGGAAACATGAAATTCTGAAGCAGATGCAACATGTTCAGAAGACCCATCCAACTCAATGCATGCAGGAACCAGGCCCAAGTGCAAGAGCAGCAACGAGAAGTAGAATAAGCTATTTCAATCCACAGCATTTTAAGAAATGTGAGATTTTCCATTCCAAAGAGGAAGCTGCATTCTAGTAAAAGATTAATGCAACTATACATGTGCCTTAGGGTGCATTTGGATGTTACCCTTTTCTTATTGATGGATATCATGGATGTTGCACCTAAATAGCTGGGCAAGGTCATGACAATGATGATGATTGCCTGGATGTACTATTCCATTCGGCAAACAGGCAATGATCAGTGTCCTCATTTCTTCTAGTAGAAGAAACAAGGTCACTGGCCATTTCAGGCTGCTTAAATGGAGGAAGTCCATTCTGCCCAATAAGAAAAGCAAGTTCGATGTGCCTTTCAAAATGCACATGGGTGCAGTGAATATTGGGCAGACAACGAGAAGTGGGAGTGGGATGAGAACAAAAAGAAGAAAATGAGCTATTTTAGGGACCTGAAGAAATGTAGAAGACAGTTTTTGAAGAACCCATGCATCTACAAAAATTGTGATTCAAAAACGAAAGTGACACCCTAAGCCGATGATTCATGCAACTGCATATATGAAATGGTTGAAAGTGGCGTTTGCAGGAAACTAGAAATGTTAATTTTGATTAAAAAAAATTATTTGGGGCTTGAAAAGGTTTAGGACCTGTCTGGGATGAAAAATCAATATGGTCAGTTCTCTCATTCTATAGATGGTGCATGCAACCCCTGCAGAAGTGGAATGCGGTTCTTTCTTCATCTTCAAAATGAAGAAACGACTGTGATCCAGTTTTACAGGAAAGAGTTCAAAGGAGAAAATGGCCTCTGCCTTAGAAATAGGCTGCCTGAAAATCAAGTTCATATGCATCATCAAGTGCCTGCTAGACAACACCAATGCAATTGGGAGCAGGAACAAAGGAAAGAAGGAAATAACCTTTTTTCCCATGACCCAATGCGTCTGCAAATCATTAAATTATGAAGCATGAAAGGGATCCTATGAACAAGATCCATGCAACTGTATACATGTAGGCACATTATCTATAGATCAAATTGTGACCAAATGAAACAAGAGTATACAGCCAAAGGACGACTGAAACCAAATGAACCTTATGCATTATAAAATAAAACAGGAGAGGCTAAAAATGCATAGTGGTTGTATTTCCATTTAGAGGCAATACAACAGCATGGAGCTATGGAAAGTTCCATCAGAGAAGCTACAATATTCCTTAATTTCAAAAAAAAAATAGTAACTGATCATTCTAGACAAGTAGATTAGAGATCGCCCTAATTTGAGCTGATTTCAATGCAAATATAACCTTAAAGGCAAAAACTTCAATTCAGTTTCAATAAGATAAGCTGAACAAATCTCCACAAATAAAATGAATGGCAGAGATCTTGATCTACAATTTTTTTTGGCGGCCACGATCTTGATATACACTTTCTTTCAATGGCTGGCATTCAGCTGCCCAGTGGGCTTTTTAATAAGTTTTTTATTTTACTTCTGATTATAAAAATAATAATTTGGTTCCTTTCATTACAAAAACAGCATTGTCCAAACTGGGTTTGAAATCCTCCATACAGTTGTATAGGCTCTACAAATACAACTGTACATAGGGGACTAATGACAATGATTACAATTGAATCAGGGCCTTTCCTTTCTTAAGTTCTTGAGATTGGAATGATTATCCAGGCAATTCTTCTAGGATATGCAGTGAGACTCAGACACCTATATTCCTTCTTCTTGTCGTGAGAGTCCACAATTCTATCCATCTTCAACTATTCCTTTCTTCTCTCTCTTTCCCTTCTAGTTTCAACTGCGCTTGTTACTATTCCCCTAGGTATAAGGCGATTATCAAAATCAAAGGCATAGCAGGACCCAATCTCCTCTAAGATCTCCTAGAAACAAAATTTTGAACAACAGGAGCATATTTCCTCATCCTTTAAATCCAAAATTCTTGTTTTAGTTTGAATCCCCAATCCCAAAAGTTTTATGATCGACCGCCCACCAAAATTCAACCTTCATTTTTACCCAACCACTGAGAACTGGAGAGACTCAAATTGACACCACTCATAGGGCCACATGGTGTTGCCAAATATTGACCCCAAACCCAACTATTAAATGTAGGCCCCAAAGGGCAACCAAGAACACTTAGAAATGTTCACATAAAAAGGGGTATATCTTAACATACCATGTTTTTGTTTTCCTCCTACACATTACTTAGTGTACAAAATCTGACACATGTTAAAGGTGGAGGCATCATAAAAATTATCTAGGACAAAAACCAAAATCACCCATTCATCAAGCAGGCTACACGGGCAAAATAAATGGACAGCCAATAGTCTGATACAATGTATGTATGGCCGAATTTCCACTCCAAGTGATCTCCATGGTAAAGTCTACCCTTTCACAAATTGGATGTTCCACTGAAGTGACACCCGAGACGAAAATAAAAATTTGTATGCTAGAGTTAACAAACAATGTTGCATGAGAACATTTCTCAAGGAAATTGAGGGTCATGAAGGGGTAGTTGCTAAGCCAACTGCTAAACACAAGGAAACCACACAAATGAAGGGTCGTGTTCGGGTGGTTGGTTGTACAAAATGGTTGGGAACCCATTGATACATAGTTACCAACACAATCATGCCCATACTGCACCTTAGCCAACTATGCACACTACCTACAAAGGGGAATTTTAGGAACGGTCCATTTCTGGAGCACACAATGCCGGATGAGCCCATTAAGCACACAATATCATTAAAAAAATAAAGAACTATAGCTGATTTAACTAGTCATTCGCAATTTCACAGTTAATCCATGTTTACACAAGGAGGGAGCTACAAGGCAGGCCAACTTTTGCTGCAAGCAACAAAGGAAGCAGCGAGGGCTACAGCCAGCTGATAGCATCATATATATTTGATAGGTTCAGTCATGTGCAACAAAGGCCTGAAATGAGGAAAATTGATTAGGGTTGAAAGGCCTGAAAGGGAATGAGAGAGATCTAAAAAGACTTGGATCGAGGTGATAAGAAGACATATTAAGGCCGTTCACTTACCGAAGACAGGGTGGGAGAGGGAAGCAACAAAGCAACCCATCTTTGGTTGCAAGAGAATAAGGAGGCAACAAGGGCAAGAGCCAACTGGTAGCATCCTCCTTACATGAAAACACACACAAATTCTGTCATGTGCAACGAAGGCAAGAAAAGAGGAACATTGACTGAGGTTGAAAGGCCTGAAAAGAGGAAGAGAGAAACCTAAAAGGATGTGGATCGAGGTAATTAAATGGCATACTAAGGCTGGTTCACTTACCAAGGAAGGGACTTCAATAAGAATGGTTGGCAAAACACAATTCGTAAAGCTTGGCCTAGATTCACTAGGGCAAGTCTATGATGATGAAAATCCAATGGGAAAACATCAATTTCTCAAACACGCAAAACAAAAAATGAATAAAAGAGGATGAGAGAGACAAAGGGACTTGAATTGAGGTGTGAGAGGATATATTAAGGCCAGTTCACTTACTAAGGATAGGGCCTTCAGGAGGAATGATTGCCAAAACATTAATAAAGCTAATCCTAGATTCACGAGGACAAGGATGAAGAGGATATGTTGGAAAAATACCAAATTCTCAAACATGAAGAATAAATAATGAATAAAAGAGGATGAGAGAAAGACCTATTAGGATCATCAAGGCGACGAGAAGAAATATTAAGGCCAATTCACTTACCTAGGATAGGGCCTCTGATGGGAATGATTGGCAATGCATGATTCATAAAGCTAATGTCAGATGCACTAGGAAAAGACTATGATGAAGGAAAATGCCAAAATCTCAAACATTAAGAAAAAAATAAATAAATAAATTTGAATAAACCACTCCATGCACATAAAACACTCAAAAGCAAGGTTAGGAATACTGTTATCAGGTGTCCATATCGACCAGGCCCAAAAATGAAACAATGAATAAAAAAATGAATAACCCGCTGTATGTACATAAAACTTCAAGAGCAAGGTTAAGATTGCCGTTAATAGTTGTGCATTCGTCTGGGCCCAAAAATGATACCATAAGGGGTGTATTAGACCTGTATCGGTCAATACAGGCCCGTAGCAGCCCTTTTTTGTTTTGCCCAAAAAAAATAGAAAATTGTCAGGAAAATAGGGGGGAAAAAATGCAAAACACCAGAATCCATCATATTTTACGCTTTAAACATGTATTCAATGGTGTATCAAACCATTCTTTGCTAAGAAGGATGTTTATCAATTTGACCTGTGGAAAGTCAACCAAATAGGACCTCATTGAACAAAAGTCGATATGATTTGATTGATTAGGGCCCATTATATTGAAATACAACATAAAGAAGAAGAAAATGAAAAGAATAAGAGATAGCTTTCCCCTCCCAATATTTCCAAAATTGTTCATTGTGTTTCGATTTGTCAAATATCACTTAAATCTTATGTTTTGATATCCATAATAGGCCTATATCTAGTATAAAATGAGTTTTAAGCTTCCTACATAGTTAAAATGAAGAAGCAAATAATTATATATATATATATATATATATATATATATATATATATATATATAAAGAGGATAGAGAAAGAGAGAGAGAGGAGAGAGAGAGAGGGGGAAAAAAACTTTTGGCGCCATTATAGCTGTACTAGCCTGGCATCCATTGATACAGCCCATTTTCTTGAAACAAATCAGTTTACCCAAGTATTGTGTATAGTGGTGTGGCAATACAAATAAGATGCAGCCACATAATGACGAATATCTAAAACCAAGATCATGAGTCTCGGACTCATAAGAAATCATCAATAAAAGGTATAAACGATGTGGTTTACCATTGTTGAATGTTATACCTATGTAAATCTTCATTAATCAATCAAATTTCCATTTCTTAATCCTTTAACTAAGATAACTTTCTCCCATTTCTAAAGCTCTTCATGCTCCATCCACTAGCTATAACCATTTTGGTTTGCCGAGACCATCTTTACTTCAATCAGTTCTATACTATCATTTCTGGAATATTCTCCCATCTAGCTATTCTAAATTTCAATAAATGAGTACTAGTTAATTTGTACATGAACAGTCCAACCAATAAATCTGAACTGCCCATTCAGCCCAGCCCACACTCATCATGGGAGATTGTTCAAAGCACACATCAATCAGAGTACCTTATCCATCCGATAAATCTCCTGCAAAGTGGAAAACCCAAATCATCTGTCACAATAAAATGAAATCATCATCTAGAACATCCCTTCAATAACCCAGCCTCGATTGCTCATAGTTACCAAGAATCACTTTAATAGAACGATGGTAACCATTCATCAGTTGCTTGGAAAACTTGATTTATGGGCCAATAGGCCTCTTCCACCAAATCTTTCTCCTATAACACATTTGTGGGCCCATTGAGATGTAAATACCGAGATTTCAAGGCACCATTCTCCCAACTGGTTGAAAAAAATCCCAAGCAATAGATCGCCTATAAAAATGATTTATGAGTGTTTTGGCATCATCCAAAAGCATTAAAATCAATATACTCACAAGCTCTCAAAGACCCTGCTCGCAAAACATCCAACCAACAGTGTTCGAGTTATTGGTACTGCTACAAGTTTCACCGGCTGGGGATACAAAAACAATATCATTATCACCGATAACTGGAAATGTATCACTGACTGAGGGAAACATTGGGAAAACATGAGGAAATGGTGGAGTTACTCAACGCTACCAGTGTTATCGGTATCACTACCAGTGTTATCGATATCGCTACCAGTGTTATCGATATCGCCAAGCTGGAGATACAGATAATATCGGGGATATTCATACAGATAATATCAGGGATATTATCGATATATCAGAGATACTCAGAACAATGATGACCACTCAGCAATTCCCAGCCTCATGGCATGCCCTTTTCTCACACATCACATGCCAGATGGCATTGATATTTCAGTATGGTCATCCAACCGGTGCAATTTCCACATGGCGTCCAATGGAGATTGGGCTGGAGCAACTGGACTAAATTGACGGTCCAAGTCAGCTAGACTGGACTGCCCATGTGTCCTGCACAATGAATTAATCGCGTCAGAGCAATGCATATCTCTCTATACATAACCTCTCCGCATATGCTCGATGATTCTCAATGATTCTCAGAAAATTCAATTTCAACTATGTCAACCTACAACAACTAAGACATCAAATTCCCCATTTTCACAGCTTTCTGATTCGATTCCAAACACAGCTTGCTTTCTTTTCTGACAATTTTCGGAATCTCATCAAGAATCATATCACCAGTAACCACCGTTCATCATAATAACGGACAAAACCTCAAATCTATTGGCATCATGTACAAACCACATTACATTACATGATTTACATACACGACTAAATTTATTTTTTTAAAGACACACACACACACACACACACACCCACACACACAGAGATGAATTTGAGGGCGATAATCACCTGCGAGAGCGAGGTGAAGTCATCGAAGCGGGAAAAGAATAAAATAAAAATAAAAAGGAAACCCTTGATCATCACAAGAAAGGGCAAGAAAACAATCTCTATGCTGCTGCTGTAATGGAAGAAGGAAGGAATGGAAGGAATGAAATTCTAGAAAAATAATTGGCTGTGGTTGTTAACCCAAGGGGCAATTTGGGTGGGTTGTGCCAGGCTAGGGTCAAGCCAAGCTCCACCCAAGGCCTAACCCATGCGTAGACCCAACCCTCCCAATGTATTAAATACTCGACCCTGTCGAAATTTGGGTTGGGTCGAGTTCGGCCAAGTTGGGCTAAGGTTAGAATGGCTTGAGTCGAGCTAACATCTACTGCAACTGACTAATATATAAAAGCTATCAAATAATATATGCAATCAGATAAATAACTGTGTATATAAAGTTTACATTCACCACTCATAAATAAATAAAACTAAAGAAATAAATCAAATACATGAATGTCACATACCATATGGTAAGCGCTGCCTGTCGCGTGGACTGCATGAAACAGGTTGTAGACGATTCTAGCCCATCTAACATAGTCATGGTTCATGAGTTGCAACTAATGAATCATGAATTTTCAATTAAGAGCCCTAACCGGTGACGGGGTGTAACATGACTGACAGACCCCCAGCGACAGCACACACGTCTAAAATCCATGTCATTCATCAAATGGTCTATAATGTGAACATGTTGTGGACAAAAATACAGTGGTCCACCGATCATATAGATCAAGCTTGCATAAGACCCTATTTTCTACCTCCGATCATCAATCTGGACCGTATCATCTTGAGTGGCGCAGTTTTCTCAAATAAAGGTAGAAAGTTATGTTGCTCCTAGCTGCGTTTTGGAAACTCGGCCAGTCCAACCAATTGAACTAGACAGTTCATCGGGTCCTGCAGAAATATCACGGGCCACCATGTAAAAATAGCACCAATGGGATGATTCTACCCTTCGGATCAATTCCCTAGAAAATGGATTATCTTTGTCGTTTATATTAAAATAACCGTAACAGTAATCGTAACCAACAATTCCAGCATCTGGTTGTTGGGGTCATCATGGATTGCTTATGGATCGAGTCAATCACTTTTGTCAGAGAATCCTGACCTTCTGATCCATGGAGTGGAAAACAGGATGGTTGTGACATCGAAAGCCAGCTTGATGTAGAGCAGGTTGCGAACAGTTTCATGGTCAAGATGGATCAGAAAAGGCCCGATCAGAGGCGGAAGTGATCCGGACCGTGAGGGCCTTAAAACGGGCATATCTCGCAAAATGGAATGAATTATCCGACGTGCTATATGATTTTGGGGTAGGACAAGCTACTTTAGCCACCCATCCCCGATATGCCGGGCTGCCCGTGCCGAATTTGTGAGATTCTACCATACCGGCGGTCGAAAATTCATTTTATTTCCGTTTTTACTATTTATAGCAAGTTTTACTTTGATTATAACTCTTCGTACGTTGAGCTTTAGTAGTTGTGTCCAACATGAAAAGTGTTTAGAAAAATTAGGAGAATAATGTGGTTAAGCTACTATAAATATTAAATTTACTATTTATAGTAAGTTAAGAATTTTAGGGAGTTTTAGTTGTAGTTTAACTCTAAAACTTCGTCTAAGGCTTGGCATCCCTATTTTTAGGGTTGTAGACTCGTTTATTTCAATCATCAATCAATTTGCAAATTTTCTTGTTTAACATGGGTCACCATACAAACATCACACTGATATGAAAATATAACCATTGATCAATAGCCTTAAATGAACATTCTAGATCATTCACACAAAATTAGGTCCACTAACCAATTTGACCCATCTATTTGTGTTATCACTCCAAGAATCACTTGTATTAGGCAACTGTAACCATCCAATCCATATCTTGAGAAATGGATGGCTATACAAATAAGGCCGAATCAAGAACAGTTTTGATCATTTGATAACTCAATTTTTGCATCATAGCTCATTGGATTGATTCTTTTTTATTTTTTAAAAAAACTTAATGGACAGTTCAGATAGATCGATTGGATTGTCAAAGTGAACAATTGCAACTGGGAGCACTATAACTTATAGTGATATGGGGAGCATTTCTCATTTCTATTTTATAATTTCTATTTTAAAATAAGTAATATGTGTTGTCAAAAGATGTCTTCTATCTTCTGGGATGCTTGACCGGTCGAGCGGGCCGCTCGACCAGTCGAGGGTCTACTCGACCAATCAAACCCAATGTCACACCCCAAACTCGAAAAATATTCTCACAAAATTTTCGATCGCCGAATCCGGCGCTGACAGCCTCCGTAGTGCCCCATTCTCGGCTCCTGGCATTCATATGTCAGATTCCAATCCTAGGATCCTACAAGGAGGATTTTCAGTATAATTTTTTTTTTTTTATAATGGAGCATAACCAAGTCACAAAACAACATTATCACATATCCACTATATCAAAAACTTTAAATACAATACGGAAAGGGAAATACAAGGTGATTAAAAAGCTCCAAAATAATCGGATATGCACTCTTGCGATCCAACGACACCTGCACGCAACAGTCGTACATAAGCTTACAAAAGCTTAGAGGGTGGTGTAAGTGTGTGCGCAAGGCAAGTGCCAAGTATATAATATCAGAATAATGCGAAAATATGTGGGTGAGTCCATGAATGCTATTAGCTGTACCAAAGTTGTGTGATGCAAGGCATGAATATTATCAGCTATATCAAGACCATGCGATGTGAGGCCTATTTAGCCAAATGTCATATGCGAGATGCAAAGCAAGCATGTCAGTCCTCACCAAGTACACATATTAGTACAATTTCTCTCTGGGATATCATCGAAGTCTAATATGCTTCTCGCTGATTACCACCTCCCTACCCGCACAGCCTGGTAAGTGGAATAGATAACACTATCCGCCTCAATGCCTACCCGACTCGTCAATAGCGGACTCATTTGCGAGCTTATCAAACTCAGCCTAGTTTACAATCCCCTCACTCGAGCGGATAAAGCCACACCCCCTTTCAACAGACCACGACACAATGGGAGACGCGGCTTACTGGTATTCGGCACTCGGGCGCTCATGTATTCACTTGGTCTAGACATTGGAGCATCTCTTGGTACCAAAAAGGTTCTGAGACTTTCACCCAAGGACATCCTAAGTTCTCATAATGCTAGAACCACGTATTTTCGGCATCTGATACGGCCATCCACGATATGCCTGTGGAGCCACGACCCTGATGTCACTAGAACAGACAATAATCATGATACATAAATGCGAGATGCATGAATCACACCGTCAGCCATGCATCAATCTTGTGTGTACCACGCGCTCATGTGGGTGACTCCTATCAGTGAGTCCCATAAATAATTTGCTCAATGGCATATGTTATGATCAGTCACTGCTCATATCAAGCATACATATGATGCGTATGACATGAGTCATGGAATTATACTAAGCATGTTATAAGGTGATGAACTATCCTTACAATGAAAATGGGCCTAGACGGCCTACACACAACCAGTATGGGCCTATTAATGGGCCCTAAGGAGAGTTACAATACGGACATTTAACCAACATTGTTCTTATAATGTGGGCGCCAAACCATCATTGCTCACAAGGCATAGCCCACCATAAACATCATTACATAAACCATGGTGGAATTACACATTGCAATGGACCTTATGTATATCCCATTGGGCCTCGACCCATGGGCCTCAAATACATCCAGATGGGCCTTATCACATGGGCCTTATATATATATATATATATATATATATATATATATATATATATATATCTATAGAGAGAGAGAGAGAGAGAGAGAGAGAGCAAGGTGGGCCTCAACAATGGGTCTCATATATCACATCGGGCCTAATCAAATGGACCAAGTTGCTCACAAGGCATAGCCCACCATAAACATCATTACATAAACCATGGTGGAATTACACATTGCAATGGACCTTATGTATATCCCATTGGGCCTCTACCCATGGGCCTCAAATACATCCAGATGGGCCTCATCACATGGGCCTTTTATATATATATATATATATATATATATATATATATATATATATATATCTATATATATAGAGAGAGAGAGAGAGAGAGAGAGAGAGAGAGAGAGAGAGAGAGAGAGCAAGGTGGGCCTCAACAATGGGTCTCATATATCACATCGGGCCTAATCAAATGGACCAAGTCGAATGGGCTGAGTAGAATGGGCCAATTCAAATGGGCCGAACACAATTCATCTATTTTTAGGAATCCATATATATGTAAAAATATGAATCATATCAAAAGATCAACTGCACCATACCATATCTAATCGTAGTGATAATGATTTCTACGGTTAAATTCTAGTGGGCCCCATCATAGGGTTTATTTCCCATCCAGCCTTTTCATAAGGTCACAAAGACCTGCATTTAGAGGAAAAACAAATATCATATTGGTCCAAACTTGGTAGCCCAAGGGCTTTAATGATGGACGTTCAAACCCACTATTTTCTATAATGTGGTCCACCTGATCTTAGATCTGACTTATTTTTCTTTTAGTCTCAAGCCTTAAAATTATCTTTCAAAATGGTTGGACGGTTTGGGTGCAACACATGCATCATGGTGGGTCCCATAGGGATGGACGACATAGATAAATCACAAACCTCATGGTGGGATCCACACTGATGGAAGGTGTGGATTACAATGCATACATAAGTGGGTCCCACGTGGGGCCCACCATAACGTTTGTTTTCCATCCAATCTGTTAATAAGGTCACACAGACCCGGATAAAGAGGAAAAACAAATTTCATAAGGTCTAAAACTTCTGTGAAATCCAAAAGGATTTCAATGGCAGACATTCAATCATCACTGTTTCCTGTGACGTGGACCACCTGAGTTCCACATATGGCTGATTTTTGGGGTGGCCCACGGCTAGAAAGGGAGCCATCAAATGCACGACGTTGATGTTCTACACACATTATGGTGGGACCTACGGCTGTGGGTCCCAACCCACCTCTAAACGCAGTAGGACGCTGC
This sequence comes from Magnolia sinica, assembly GCF_029962835.1. NCBI lineage: Eukaryota > Viridiplantae > Streptophyta > Magnoliopsida > Magnoliales > Magnoliaceae > Magnolia > Magnolia sinica. Next base: position 48,880,064 of record NC_080590.1, read on the forward strand.
TGTAACGTCCTCTGGACGCCAGCAGCAGCAACTTCTGCTGCTAATATATATTTTTTTTATTTTTCTAGTTTTCTACGGATTTTCGTAGGTGGGGCCCGCATCAGGTGGATCCACTCCACCCATTGGATTCCATGGCTCACGACCATCCAAAGGAGTCCAATATCCAGTATGTTTTGGCGAATCGAAACATCAATGTGAGTCCTAACAGCCTTTAACGATCAAAGCCACTGTTTTCAATGATATGGCCCGCTTAATAATCGGTTTAACTTTATTTTTCAGCTCAACGCCTAAAATAGGCTGAGAAATGGGATGGACGGCGTGAATTAAATGTATACATCAAGGTGGGGCCTGCATGAGCGGTCCACCTAAGGTTTAGAATCAGACTGATATTTTTGTTTTCTATTTGCTGGACGGTACACCACACCATTAGTCCATACTTCACTGTTTAGCCACGTCCAGCGTCCAGGGACGCTGGACGGTTTGCATTCAACACACATGTAAAGTGGGCCCCATCTACAAATGGCTTGGATAAAATACATGCTTCATGGAGGGGTCCATCTGAGTGGGCCACACGGCCACATCATCACGAAAAAAAATGAAATAGAGAGGAAGAGAGAGAAAGAAGGAGACACATGCGATGGAGGGACCCCGACACTATAGGCCCTCCCTTTCATGCATTCAATCATACATCAAGTGGGTCCCAATACATGTGGGCCCACCAATTCAAAAATCAACAATGGAGATTCCTTCTCCACTAAAATGGAAGGTCTAGATGACCTCTTTCAAACTAGAAAGTAAACATCATGACAAGGTCCATGGAAATTGGCCCCATCATGGAATGATCATGAGAATCATAGTGGGTCATCGGCCAGATTTAGGGTCCAAAGTGAGATCCATACCATCAATCGGTAGGCCTCACTTGGCCATCATCAAAAAAATGAAATCTAGGCCTATGGAAACACCCATCGTTCAATCTTCTTAGCCCGATGGGACGCCGAGCTCCTTGTGTCCCTCTTTGATGGAAGATGATGAGAAATGAAAGGTTAGGATCATAGATCTAAAGAGAGGAAGTGGCCACACAACACACTCTCTTTTTTCTCTTTTAGAAGTGCTCGGACGTGCACTTTTTTTGTCTCCTTTATTGCTTACAAAATGTGAAGAGAAAGAGAAAGAGAAAGGATGGTTGTAAGAGAGGTGATGCATGTAAGTGATGGATATGAGGTGATAGTTGTACCTAACTTGAGAGTTGACTTGGTAGGTTGCTTGACTTGGGAAAAAAGAAAGCATAGGTTGTGTACTTTGATTTATTGATGAGATGGGTTGGAGAGATTCTCTTGGGTTCACAAATATGCGGTATTTCTTTGAAATAAACGCGGGCCCATATCTCCTAGCCAGGGTATCGGATCGGTATGCAAGACGCAGCGTTGGAACGCGGCGACGGTGCGGTCGTAATGGTAAAGGTTTCGGATTAAGCTAACTCAAATCTATGGGATACAACGTAGGGTCACGCGCAAACGTCAATTATAGGTCGCGAGCTGCCAGAATTCATCGAGAAGGATCGCGGGAGTCGATAGAACAGTATGGAGCCTTACACCTGCTCGACTTAAAGTCCAGCGAGCACATATTTTGGGTGTCAGGGATGCTCGACCAGTCGAGGGAATGACTCAACCGGTCGAGCGGGTTGCTCGACCAGTCGAGGCCCTCCTTCGACTAGTCAAGGTTACATAGATCTTGCGCAGACTATGTAAATTTGAAGCAGTTTCCGGACTTTTTCAAAGGAGGTGCGTAAGTGGAGTTTCCTAAACTATAAATAGGGGTCCATATGGCTATTTTAAAGTATTCTAAGACTTTCTAAAAGTTTTCTAAGGGTTCCTAAGAGGGTTTTAGGGTTATCAAAGGGTGTAGCAAGGGTGAGATTCGAGGTTGTTCAAATCGAGTAAGTCCTCTCTCTTGTAATTTCTATTTCATAGTGAATTTCTGTTGCTTTGTGCCATGGTTTTTTTCCTCAAGGGTTTTTCACATTAAATTTTTGTGCTTTCTTGTGATTGCTTGACGTTTTTAAATTGCTATCGTAGATCTAAATCTGTGTGATTCTGTTGAACAAATCCCAACAAGTGATATCAGAGAAATCATTGGGGCACAGATATGAATCTGCGAGATTAATAATAATGGGAAACGGCAAGTTTGCCATTGAGAAGTACTTAGAGAAAAATAATTTTGAGTTATGGAAGGTTAAGATGATTAGCTTGTTAACCAAACAAGGCGAGATTAAGGCTCATGAGGAGCGAAAATCTACCATGAAAAATGATGAATGGGAAAACCTTAATAGTAATGCTTTAGCCTCTATTCGTTTATGTCTCACGGATGAAGTTCTCTATAATATTTTAAGGGATAAAACTATGGCTAGTTTGTGGGCGAAGTTAGAGAACATCTATGAAAGAAGTCCTTTAAAAATTGCCTACACTTGAAGTTATAGTGTTATACCTTCAAGATGGCAGAGGGTGAAGATCTAGAAGCCCATATCAGCAACTTTAATAAACTGATGTGTAAATTGCTGGATATGGAGGAAGTAGTCAAATATGAAGAACGCATGTACATTGTTGAATTCTCTTCCTGCATCATATGAGTCTTTCAGGGATACGATGTGTACCACAAATAAAACCCTAAGCATTGACACTGTTATCTTAGCCCTTCAAAGGAAGGCTGTGAGAAAGTTAACGGCGACATGGGAGCATCTTTCGATGCACTGATTACGAGGGGCAGAGATTCTAAGCGAGGTACAGGCTCTTCAAGACCTAGATTCAAATCCAAGGGCAAGGGTAAAGAAAAATTAAAGTGTTGGAATTATGAGTTGTCTGGACACATGAAGAATGATTGTAGAAATCCTAAAGTGAAAAAAGAAAATTTAGCAGCTTCTTCCAAGGAGGCCAATATTGTCACATCTGATAAAGAAACATGTGGTGGTGATGTTCTATCTGTGTCCATGATCAGGCATGTTCACAACAATCATGGAGATGAGTGGATCCTAGACAAAGGAGCGTCATATCTCATGACTCCACATCGGAGTTAGTTCGCCAGTTATAGAGAATGCGATGATGGATAGATTTTTATGAGCAATGACAATGCTTGTAATGTTGTGGTTATTGGTACGGTGAGCATTAAGATGTTTGATGTGATGGAGCATGCCCTTATTGATATCAGGCATGTTCCTGATATGAAGAAAAGTCTGATTTCTCTCGATGCACTCGAGGCTATAAGGTGCAAGTTTACCGGTATTGATGGTGTCCTTAAAGTTTCAAAAGGGGCACTCGTGGTTATAAGAGTGTAAAGATATGAAAACCTTTATTGGTTGATTGGGAGCACATTAGCAGGTGGAGCAGCAGCAGCTATTGCAGACTCCACGTCTCTATGTATGTGGCATACTCATCTAGGCCACATGAACGAGAGGGGCATGAAGGTACTTTCTGATTGATATTTGATTCCAGCTTTTAAAAATTCTGATTTAGATAAATGTAAGCATTGTATATATGGTAAACAATTTAGATTGTCCTTTAAATATGGAAAACATGTTTGTAAGGGAGTGCTTGATTATGTACACTCTGACGTGTGGGGGTCATCGCCAGAAGTTTCTATTGGGGGGTCGTCATGGTTTGTTTCATTCATTGACAACTACTAGAGGAAAGTTTGGGTTTACTTCATGAAACGTAAATCTAAAGTTTTCACCATATTCAAACAATGGAAGGCAATGGTGGAAAAATAGTTAGGGCGAAAAATAAAGGTTTTAAGGACTGACAATGGTGGAGAATTTACTTCCACTAAGTTTAATGATTATTACAAGGATGAAGGAATCATAAGGCACAACACAGTACGCACACGCCTGAGCAAAACAGTGTGGCTGAGTGAATGAATCAGACTCTCCTAGAGAAGGCCAGATGCATGTTAAGTAATGCTACGTTGGGTAAGGACCTATGGACTGAGGATATTAATACGACTTATTATTTAGTGAACCGGTCTCCTTCAATGGTAATTGAATGTAAAATCCTAGAGGAAGTATGGAGTGGTCAGAAAATCGACTACTCAAATATACGCATATTTGGTTGTGAGGCTTACTCTTATGTACTGTCAGTTGAGAGAGATAAGCAAGACCATAGAGCTAAAAAGTATATCTTTGTTGGCTATGATATTGGTGTTAAAGGTTACATGTTATTCGACAAGGTCGCACACAAGGTCATCACTAGCCATGACGTCAGATTCGATGAAAGCTCCCTATTTTGAAAGAATGATCAAAAGGAGCAAGAGAAACCAGAAAGGGTGATCGTAAACATCCAGATTGACACAGATAATACTCTAATAGAGATAAATGTAAAAATAGAGGTACATGATCAGGTGGAGTAGCCACCTGTGAGAAGGAATCCACCGCGTGATCGTGAGTTACCGGCATGATACAGGGACGACTCTAATATTGTATATGCCCTCATTACAAATGAGGGAGACCCGTTTACTATTCAGGAGGCTCTTGATGAGCCTAATGCAGAAAAGTAGAAGGCAGCTATGGACGATGAGATGAACTTATTATATAAAAATCACACATGGGAGCTGATGGAGCTTCCAGTGGGCCGAAAAGCAATCGGATGCAAGTGATTATTCAAAAGGAAACAGGATAGATACAAAGCAATGTTGGTAGCAAAAGGTTATGCTCAGAGAGAATGAATCGACTTCACAGAGATATTCGCACTGGTAGTTAAGCAGGTGTCTATCAGATTTGTGTTGGCGTTGGTTGCCCAATACGATCTCGAGCTGGAACAGATGGATGTCAAGACTGCATTCCTGCATGGGAAACTAGAAGAGCAAATCTACATGAAGCAATCAGAGGGCTATGAAGTTAAAGGGGCTAAGAAAAAGGTTTACAAGTTAATGAGGTCATTGTATGGCCTGAAACAGTCGCTTAGGCAGTGGTATAAAAAATTTGATTCTATCATGGTGAGTCAGAAATTTACTCGGAGTGAATATGATCACTGTGTCTATTACAAGATACTGAGTGATGAAAAATTCATCATCCTAGTACTGTATGTTGATGTTATATTGATCGTCTGTTATGACATGTCTGAAATCAATGTACTGAAGACTCATTTATCATAGACATTCGAGATGAAAGATCTAGGGGTTACAAAGAGGGTTCTCAACATAGATATTTATAAAGATGGGAAGAAGAGTAGGCTTTAGTTATCACTAGCAGAATACCTTGAAAAGGTATTGATCAAATATGGGATGGACCAAGCAAAACCCGTAAGCGTTCCCCACGTGGCTCACTTCAAGCTTAATTTCCTCAGAACAATGTCCTAAATCAAATGAGTAAAAGCGGGTTATGTCTCATGTGCCTTATTCGAATGTGGTTAGAAGTTTAATGTATATCATGGTCTGTACAAAACTAAATATTTCATAGGCAGTCGGTGCTATGAGCAAATACATGTCAAACCCCGGCAAGTAACATTGGAAAGCGGTGAAATGGCTACTTTAATACATTCAAAGTACGAAAGACTACGTCTTAATTTTTGAGAAGATAGGAACAAAGTTGGTAGGATGTGTGGATTCTGACTACACAGGCAGTATAAATTCCAGGAAGTCTACTTCAGGATACTCGTTTGTACTAGCGGGTGGAGCAATCAGTTAAATGTCGAAGCATCAGTCCATGATGGCTCTTTCCATGACCGAAACAAAATATATGGTAGTAACGAAAGTATTTAAAGAAGGTGTTTAGCTCAGAGGCATGATAAATCAGTTGAGACTTCATTAGGAGGTTGTGCCGGTTAACGTGATAGCGAGAGCGCTATCAATTTGGCTAAAAATTTTGTTTATCACATACGTACTAAACACATTGATGTTTGTCACCACTTTATCCGACAGGTGCTTGAGGAAGGAAGTGTCACACTAGAAAAGATTCACACCAACATGAATCCAGCAAGCATGCTCACCAAGGTCGTTCCTACAGAGAAGTTCAAGTCCTATGCAACTTCTATTGGCTTGGCGATGGTGTAAAAGAAGGACGAAGTGTGCACAAGAAGCGTTAATTGAAGCTATGATGCGATGTAGAGATAAGAGAAGATGTCAAACAGTTACACGGTTGAAGATTGAAGACATGGTGGAGATTGTTGTTAGAAGATGTCTTCTATCTTCTGGGACGCTCGACCAGTCGAGCGGGCCGCTCAACCAGTCGAGGGTCTACTCGACCAATCGATCCCACTTGACTCAAAGTCCAGCGAGCACATGTTTTGGGTGTCCAGGATGCTTGACCAGTCGAGGAGATGGCCGTAAGGGTTACGTAAATCTTGCGTGGACTGCGTAAATTTGAGGCGGTTTCCAAACTTTTCCAAAGGAGGTGCGTAAGTAGAGTTTCCTAAACTATAAATAGGGGTCCCTAGGGCTATTCTAAAGTATTCTAAATTTTTTAAAAGTTTTTTAAGGTTCCTAAGAGGGTTTTAGGGTTATCAAAGGGTGTAGCAAGGGTGAGATTCGAGATTGTTCGAATCGGGTAAGTCCTCTCTCTTGTAATTTCTATTTCATAGTGGATTTCTGTCACTTTGTGCTGTGGTTTTTTCCCGTAAGGATTTTCTACGTTAAAGCTTTGTACTCTCTTGTGATTGCTTGAAGTTATTAGATTGCTATCCTAGATCTAGATCTGTGTGATTCCGTAGAACAAATCCCAACAATATGTTCCCGGTCCTATCATGCACACATGACTTACATTTCTAGGAAACTTTTAAAATTTTAAAAATAAATGAAAAAAAAAACCTTGATACGCTAGCAATGTGATGGACGATACACAGCATCCATAAATTAATTAAAAATTACACACGTGACATACAAGTAGTTCAATTAAACCATTTAAATTATAGTCATTATATCTTGCATATATAAATTATAGTCGGTATTTAAATTATAGTCGTTATGCTAAAAATTAAGATTTTATTATTATCTAAGGGCTGGTGGTCATATATTGGACAATTACAAATGAAAAATACCCATAGGTCCTATTTCCTTAAACAAGTTTCCACAAATAAAGGGTTAGGATTGTTCAAATAATCTGATATTGGAATTGTGACTTGGCAGCAATGGACTCAACAATCTAGGCAGGTTTATTTGAGTTAACATACACTGTAGTTTTTTAGTGCATACACATCAAACTAGGCTTGAGCATCATACAACTCTTCCAATAAAACAATCATTAGATTCCAACATCTTGAAATGGTTAGTCGTCTTTGAAATTTCCCATTATATTAAAATAAAAAATAAAAAAAATTCTATATAATGAGTCATCGTTAAAATGATGGGTTGGTTGCAGCTACCTCTCACCAATCACGCAACAATTATGTTCATCTCCCATTTGTTTTAGATTATCACAGATACCTTTCTTGTGTTCCAAACATTATAGCAAATTATAGCAAATGATAAAAATACCCTTATTTAAAGAGTTTGTATTATTTGCATGTGGGTTTTATTGTTATGTGGGTATGCCATCCAACCAATCTAGAATGGTTCTCTATGGTAAAAATTGTATGCCCAAAAAATCAAACAAAGTCATTGATCATTGAAAGCATAAGCATAGTAAAATACGTTAATTAAAAATTTTCTAGGAATAAATTTTTATCAAGTACATAACCATGATTGCCTTTTTCATTGCATAGGGATTAAAAAAAAAAAAAAATCTTTTTAGAGATCATGATTCTCAAATACGAGGGGGACACCATGTTCTTAGAATTGTGCTTTGAAAAACCAAAGTGAACCCTGTTTGCTAGTGATACGGATGTGACATTGATATTTCCAACCATAGGTTATAATGATCAAGTGTCCTATATGAATAGTCTGTTGTGCCTCAATTATTTGTGGAGGTACCTTAAAATATATATGAATATGAGTTAAAGATAAGGGATTCCTTAAGTCATCCATGGACACTTTAAATTAGACACAACAATCGGCAAGGAAGATTTTTGGTCCATGTATCTCAATACTTTGTTATATAATGGCCATCTGATAGACTTATGATTATTGACATCATTATGATGATATGTGTAGTCATCTCGTGTGAGGAGATTGGCAATGAATCAAGATAGACAGTCTCTACCATCGAGCACCATGATAAGTCGGCGTGCCTTTGCCCCACCCCACATGGGACTGTAAGAGTGCCATGGATACAAAATCCTAGTGTTGGACCTATTAAGCACTTGCATTGGTGAAGCAAGTCTAAGTCTTTATACTTAGTTCATTTGTCTCGATCATAATTGACTTGAAGGTGCATTAAATTTGATTAATTCTTATACCTAAGTTCAAGATATTGGTTATAGTGTTTAAGGTGTTGGTATTATTTCAAGTTTCATTGGTCGGGGATATGGAAATAATATTATTATCATCGATAATTGAAAATGTTAAGGAAACACGAGAAAACGTGAGGAAAATGATGAAATTTTTTTTAGTGAAACTTTACCAAATGTCTATATATATATATATATATATATATATATAAAGAATGCGTATATAATAAATTTCCATTTAATGAGGTTTAAAAGTATGTGTTATCGTAAGAAATCAATCCAATAGTAACATAACAATCACCTCATTAAACCAATTAACAAGCAAATAAAAATGCATTTCACATCTATATTTAAATAAGCATATAATTTATATATGCAATACATATGTATGATAATCCAACCATCCAACAGTCCATCTATCAATCCATCCAACCACTAACCATCCATCTATCCATTCATCCAACTAACCATCCAACCATCCCATCTATCCATCTAATCATTTCATCTATCCATCCAATCTATCCATCCAACCATTACATCCAAACATCCATCCATCCATCACATCTATCCATACATCTCATTGATCCATCCATCTAACCATCCCATCCTCCATCCCATCAAATCATCCAAACATTCATCTTATCTAATTATCCAAACATTCATCCATACATCCCATCAATCCATCCTAGCATCTATCTATCCAACCATTCCATCCAATCATCCCAACATCCATCCATCCATCCAATCTATTCATCTAACCATCTATCCAACCAACCAACCATCCATCCATCCTAAAAAATCATCCAAACATTCATCCATCCCGTTTATCCGTCCAACTATCCAATCATCCTAACATCCATCCATCTATCCATCCTATCATCCCATCCATCCACCTATCTCATCCAATCATCCAAACATCCATCCATCTCATCTAATCATCCAAACATCCATCCCATCTATTCATCCATCTATCCAATCATCCAAACATCCATATAACCATCCATCCATCCATCCATCCACCCCGTCAAATCATCCAAACATCGATCTATCCTATCTATCCATTTGGTCATCCCATCCATCCATCCAACCATCCCATCTATCCACCTAACCATCCATCAATTCCATCCAACCATCCATCCACCCAAACATACATCCAATCAAATCATCCAACTATTCATCCATCCCATCTAATCATCCAAACATCCAAACATCTATTCTATCTATCCATCCATCCATCCACCCAACCATCCCATCCATCTAATCAAATTATCCCAAATCCATCCATCCCATCCAATCATCCAAACATCCATCCATCTATCCATCCAACCATCCATCCATCCACCCAACCATCTAACCATCCCATCCACCCAACCAACCATGAACATTCCATCCATCCATTCATCCCATCTATCCATCGAAACATCCACCCATCCAATCATCCAAACATCTATCCATCCCATCTTTCCATCAAACACACATCTATCCATCTAAACATACATCCATCCATCCATCCAATCTATCCATCCAAGCTTCCCATCTGTGCATTCAACCATCTAACCAACCCATCCCATCTATCCATCCAAGCTTCCCATCCGTGCATTCAACCATCTAGCCAACCCATCCCATGTACCATGTATGCTTTGTTTTTAAGTTTTCTTTAAATTATAATTTTTTTTTAATGTCAAATGGTGATGGCCCACTCTTATTATGTGATGCGAAACTCACATTATGAAATTAATTTAGAAGCTAAGTTATTAGTTTCCTCCATATAAAATGATAGTGGCGCATTTTTCTTAAAGGTGTAAAATGCACATTTTAAATAACTTAAAAAGTTAAGTCAAAAGCAAATGGGTTTCAAAATAGGGGTTTCGAATCTTTCAAAACCCCTAAGTCGACACAATCTTATCTTTGAAACCGCAACCATAAGTATCTCTCAATTCGGTTCTCCCTCCGAAGGATTCTCCCTCATCATGCATATCTCTATTTAATTCTCTTGATCCAATCTAATATCTCTCGTTTCTCTTTTTCTTTTTCTTTTTCTTTTAAAATTTAAGGCTATATACACAGATCCTCAACTCAAATATTATCTACGTAGATCACTAACTCAGATATTATCTACGCATATCCCCAACTCAAATATTATCATCGAATTGTCGACATTTTAGTTGTCACCGACATTATCAATGACATATCCCCAATATTTGAAAGAGAAACAAGATTTTGGATTTTCGGTACGTAAGTCCAACAATACCGATATTATCGATGACATCTCAATATTGGCAATGATATTATGAACATTGGTTATATGTGTTTCAGGTCACTTTACGAAGTCATTAAGTGCCCAATAAAAGTGGATGTAGCTAGGCACATCTATCAAGGTCTATTAATACTCGCTTGGGGCTAACAAGTAGCGGTTGGCACGGGACAACCCAATCCAGCTAACTTAACTCGTCCGAGTCGGTCCGATCAGACTCCACCCGAACCGAGTAAACTTTGCCCAATCCGAACTTAAACTGAGTCGAGTAACTCGACTTGATTTTTAACCCGACTCGACCCGACTCTCTAACCCAACCTCTCTCTCTCCCTCCCTCATTCTCCTCCCTCACTGCCTCCCTGCCTCATCCTCCTCCTCTTCCTCTTCTAAGCCCGTCAACCACCCACCACCATCACCCTCCTCCTCCTTCTCCTCTCTCTCCTCTCCACTCCCTCCCTCATCCTCCTCCTCTTCCTCTTCCAAGCCTAACAACCACCCACCACCATCACCCTCCTCCTCCTCCTCTCTCTCCTCTTCACTCCTTCCCTCCCTCCCTCATCCTCCTCCTCTTCCAAGCCCGGCAACCACCCACCACCATCACCCTCCTCCTCCTCCTCTCTCTCCTCTCCACTCCCTCCCTCCCTCCCTCATCTCTTAATCCAACTCAGTGCCAACTCGACACGACTTGGTATTTCTCACCGAATCGGACTTGGTCTGGATCAGTCCAGGCTAGACCGAACTCGGATCAAGTCAGGCATGCTGGACTCCGTATTGAGTCGGATCGAGTTCAGGTTAAGGCCTATTTCAATATCGAATCGAGTCAAGTCAACCCTAACTCGGTTCGACTCGACTCGATGCCTAGCTCTACTAAGAAGAGATCTAATAGTATTCTAAGAACTTATTTATGGCGTAGATATGAGAGATTAAAGGTTTATCAAGTACTTTTTTTCTATTGGGTCCATTACTCGAAAGGTTTTTAAAGGCTTTATAAATATTTTCAATCATTAAATTTTTATTTTGACAATTAAAAAATATTATGATCGCACTTGATGATAATTTGATGGTCAACCACTTAATTTGTACGGCATTGAATCTTTGATGGATGACCATGACAATGAAAGATTTAAATGAATACACACACACACACACACACACACACACACACACACACACACACACACACACACACACATGAATAAAGCAGGATTAGAGGATTTCAAAATTGTGGAACATATGCAAAACCTTAGGATGGTGAAGTACCATAGCTGATGTCACTCCTAAAATCCTAACTTCATCATTATAAATATATCATATCTTGAAAGGGAGAGAAAAGTGTAAAAAGAGAGAGACTAATTATCTCTCCCTCCATCTCTCTTCACACACAATATGCGGAGTCCACTTGCATGTGGACAATGCATCATGCCTGGCCCTCAGATGGGGATGATGTGTTGGCTCTGAATTCTCCTTCCAGTGTGATAGATCGAGGAGAGACTTGTCGGTTCGGAAGATGGGTAATAACTAGATCAACTACACCAACTCTGTTTTCAATCTGGTAAATTATGACCGTGGATCATAAGATTTTTATATTTCCATAAACTTAACATGATCACATAAGGATCCCTAAGGTTAATTCATAATATGGAGGCTTTAAAAAATTTAATTATTGTTGTGCTTCATAAAGTTTCAACAAATACACAATATGGGATATCCTATTAAGTAAACTAGAGTTATAATAAGGAGAGCAATTTCTTTAAGGTTAGAGCTCGAAATGAGAAAGATGATGAAGTATATCTAACCAAAGCACTACACTCCTTTCATAAGCATTTGACGTAGAGAAATTCTAATTAAATAAAAACTCCAATATTTTTTAATATGGCGGTAATGAGGCACATTAAATTACCACACTTCCTGCTAATAAGTAAACCCGATCCACACCTCCAATCAAGTGTATCCAAAATAAGACCTTTCAAACTATAATCCTTCAAAGCGATGACATCGCACCAAATCCACAAGTGGATCATAGATTACCCATCTCAGTCTCCAACTACTTATCATATATTGTTAATTTGACCGCACTTAATAACATACAAATGATTTTGTATGTATATGTGCTTGTGCACTTTTAATATTAAACAAGTTTTATCTTTATAAATATGACCGATCATATTTGTTGAAAATGTTAATATAATATATAATATTCTAAAATCATTCGTAATAAAAATCTAGTCATCTATTTGATCAAATGCTTTAATATGTCTCTTGCACTTCACCACCACCATGTGATATCTATGATATTCTTCCAACACATCTTTGTGACTTGATCTTGATTAGATTGCTTTTTAGCATGCTTTTAATCTAGTCAAATACATATTTATGACCTTAAGAATGCACACCAAAGTAGTATCACATCATTGCAATCTTATGAGTGATAAAGACATAAAAGCCATAGATGAGACTAGCATACTCATATAACAATTGGATTGAGATTGATTAGTCGCATGTGGCTTTTTATTTCTACAACACGTATATCTGAATTCACCCATTAAACATTCTCAGCTATGCAATAATCACACGAGATCCATTTGATCAGCCACTGATCTATCCCCGTACATTATATAGGTTTACAAGATCTGATGGATACATATTAGCCCATATATGTCAATCTGAGTGAGATTCCTCATGATCATCTCATAAATCATGACAGAGGTATATCTCATAGTTACATGCATCTCAATATACATTACTCTTTTTGTACATACCAACATAGTGAAATGTCTATGCTAATTGAGAGTAAACCAAGCCTGTTAATCAATGTCCGTTTGCTACATCTCATCACATTGGCTAATATGAATATCTAAACACTTCTACCAGTACACGGTATAAAGACTGAAAAATCTTAATGTAATCAAATGAATAAATGTGCATGTGTCAATGTTAGTTTGATGCGATACACAAAGTCTAACAATCAAGTGGGCCATACTATAAAAAACAATGGACAATCATCTAAAAACCTCATAATCACATGATTGATAAGTCTAATCTTTGGGATGTCTCAACTTTCAATAATGGGTATTATTATGTTCCACCATTTGTAACAATGGGAGTTGTTTGCATGCATGGATTAGTTACTAAAACTTAGCTTCAAAGTCTATATTTTTAAAAGAAAAACACATACGAAGATGTTTTTGACAAATAATATATACTAATAGATAGGTATTATTATGTTCCACCATTTGTAACAATGTGAGTTGTTTGCATGTGTGGATTAGTTAATAAAACTTAGCTTCAAAGTCTATATTTTTAAAAGAAAAACACATATAAAGATATTTTTGACAAATAATATATACTAATACTAAGGGTACAATAGGTCAGGTAGCTTGTCTAACCCAATTTTAGTCCATGGTTGGACCCTTACAAGCTTGGTCTATTACCCAGACTTAGACCTTGCATACATGGCACAATTAATTTTTGGGTCAAGCTTGAGCTCAAGTCATTTTAGCCTAGCCCAATCTGACTTTGGATTAACATATATTATATTCCATAAAAATGTCATTTCAATCTAGGATTAGGCAACCCATCTGTCTTGAATAGAAATCGTTGATTTTATTCATCTAAAATGTCTATTTCTTTACGCACGTGTGACCAACTTGATCAATGAATAGATTATAAATATTTAAGAAGGAAATAAGGATTCTATTAGTTTTCGAGCAATGGTATGGTTGGGTCGAGTCAGACCCAAGCCGTTTTTTATTCTTGCTCAAGTTAGGCCTATTGTGATGGATTTTTGTTGAAAATGCAACAAAAATTAAAGATTTTTTAAAAATCAATTTTTTTATATAGCATCTTGATAGAATAACCTATGCTTCTCAAAGAAAAATGAAAATCCACTTTCTTATTATACCTAAAGTGAAAACCAGTTATTAATGTCGTTACAGATCTTCCAAAGTAGGGAGTCTTTTCCCAATCTATCTAAGGTGAGGAGAGTAGAGAACTACTGTTAGAATCCTTGTTAGGGCTAGACCTGACCTTATCTTTTACACTATAAACCCCCCACACCCTAGGTGCATGCGCACATCTAAGTGTGCGACACGTGAGGCATTACCCAGTCACACACACTCTCTCTCGTAAGTGTTGATGTCTAAGGGGATTTAGGCATCCAAGTTGTTGGAGTAGTGCCCTAGAAAATTAATGTTTAATGCTCCTTTGACTTATGTTTTATGAATTGATTATTCATTGGATTTTTTTGCATGGAACATACTTATTATAGGTTTAATGTCATTGGGCACCCTGAGTCGGATACATTGGCCTCCGGCCAAGAAGAGATGTGATTTGTCCATAACAATATAAGTACTTGGATATACCTGTCACATTCATATTGGTCATTTATGTGATGGGACTAACTTGGTGTGAGGATAGGCAGTCTTCACCATTGGTGCCGACTCAGTGTCAGTGTGCCTTCACCCTACCTTAATAGAGTGTGTAAGTGCATTATAAATGGTTCATTGGCTTGGGAACTTCAATAATTCATATTGGCAAGATTGCTTACAAGTAATTAATCGAGGAGGCCCATTATGCCCCTATTTATACCTTGGTTTTATAAACATGATAATGCTTAATTGATCTAATTATGCATATTTTCATGTGCGAGGTGATTTTGAGAGCTTAAGGTGAAATCAATGTCAAAAGAAAAATTTATGCTCAAAAGATGATTAAATGAAGATTTGAAGATTTGGAAGTCATTAATGAAGAATTCGCATGCTAAAGATCCAAGGAAACTAAGTGAGGAATGAAGAGAATCGAAGATTTGAAGTGAAAAAAAAAAGAACATTGAAAATTGTCCTAAAAAAATATATTCCTAAAAATTATCCTGAAAAAAACATATTCTGAAACTCCAAGTCTAAAAATAAAAAGTTTTGGAAGTCTATTTTGGAAAACTATGCAGAGTATATAAATTTGAGGCAATTTCTAGATTTTTCCAACTTGATGCGAAAGTTGGAGTTCTACAACTATAAATAGGACTCCCTAAGATGCTCCAAAACATCTTCTAAGGTTTGGAAAGGTCTCAAGAAGTATAACACAAGGGTAGAGCGGCCACCAAGAGTTTTTCTTCTTCCCTAGTTTATTTTTCATGCTTTGTTTAAGAGATTTGGTTTCAATCATGTCTATAGTTGGCTAAATGTTAGGCCCATGTCCTACTGTCCATTCCGTTCCGTAGGGTTCCGCGGTCCTCCAGTCAATTTTCTGCGACCCTCGACCCGTAGATTCCATTTGTGCGTGACCCTAAGTCACGCCCTGTAATTAATCCCAAGCCGTCTCGACCCAAGACCTCTACCATTGCGACCACGCTATCACCGCGGTTCT